>NW_019396126.1:107430-138478 GCF_000591075.1 Eurytemora carolleeae | reverse complement strand
CCTCAGGGGGAGAGACTGGCCAGGGTAGGAGACTAATAATCGAAAAGGTTAGAGAAAATTAGATTTAGGTTAAAAATTTGAAAAAACTAGATATAGGATTAACACCTAGATAAAGATCACTAGATCAAGGATAAATCTTTAGAAAACTAGATATAGCATAAATACAGAGAAGACTAGATGTTTCAATTGGTTTAAAAAAATCAATAAAATAATGGATTATAAAAAATATTTCTACCTTTTTAAATCTCTCTTTCATACTTTCCCAAGACCTATTAACAATTTTCTTCTCCGCCATAGCAATCCACATAGCGTTCCCACCAGTATCTTCATATCTTTTGTTTTCAGATATATACGCTAATATCTAAATATAAAATATACGTTTATGATCTGAGAGAGAAACTTTTGAATTGGGTACGGCCTTAAACTTTTAAATTGAGGATTTAACGACTTAATTTGGTGAAAGACGTCAATCCCTGGCACCGATGAGAACGCTTGTTCTCCGAAAGAAATGAAATGTCTAGGGGAGAAGAAACTGAAACCGTAGGAGACCTGAAGTCAAAGGTTTAAAGCATAAATATTACTTGATCTGAACTGGAGTTCATATGAGCCAGGGATATTCAGGGTTTAAGGTAATTATTAATACGCCGCTTTTCTAATTACGTCATAGCGGAGAGGGTGTGTTCCGAGTGAGTGTAAAGAGAATTGTGATTGACAGGGCAGACTAGCTGGGAGTTCTCCACCAATGAATAACCTCAATATCGACCTTTTATCTGTGCGCGGGCTTCGTTGCGTCAATAACTTAAGAACTATTTTTATAAAGAACAAGATTAATTTTATATTTACTATGGGTTTATCAAACTAAAATTAATATACGGTTTAAACTTGAGGTATAACTTGAAAATTAGTGCAATAAACTTAGTTCATGCAAACTGATCATTTCAACAAACTTAGAATTATTGGAGAATTGTTATTGAAAACTTTAGAATGTTCTTGGTTTTAAAGTTAACAATATAAAATACCTTTTTATCCTCACTCTTAGTGTAAAGACGTTTCACTTTTTTGGTTTTCTTTTTCGTCTTTTCTTTGTCGTTATTATCCTCATCATCCTCATCATCCTCATCCTCTTCATCCTTCTCCTGATTCTTCTCTGCGGCTTCATTGCTCGTCCGGTCAGCTTTCCGTAATCGTTCTTTAACCTTGGCTCCTAGACTGTCCAGTATATGCGTCAAGAACCTAAAATTACATAAATTTAAATGTTTTTTTTTTCCTGGAAAATTAACTTTAACAATTTTCTGAACAGAATAATTTCCTGACACTAATTTATCAAAATATTTATAACCTATCAACCTTCTTTCCGTAGAAATCTAGGCCAGTTCCTTTGTTTAAATATAAACTTTGTTTTATCTCTACCACATGGACTGCCAGTTCCTTTGTTTAAATATAAAATTTGTTTTATCTCTACCACATGGACTGCCAGTTCCTTTGTTTAAATATAAACTATGTTTTATCTCTACCACATGGACTTCCAGTTCCTTTGTTTAAATATAAACTTTGTTTTATCTCTACCACATGGACTTCCAGTTTCTTTGTTTAAATATAAACTTTGTTTTATCTCTATCACATGGACTGCCAGTTCCTTTGTTTAAATATAAACTTTGTTTTATCTCTACCACATGGACTGCCAGTTCCTTTGTTCCAATATAAACTTTGTTTTATCTCTACCACATGGACTGCCAGATCCTTTGTTCCAATATAAACTTAGTTTTATCTCTACCACATGGACTGCCAGTTTTCAGTTGTTGAAACATAACCTTTGTTTTATCTCTGCAACATGGAATGGCAGGTTTTACATAATGTAATTAATGCTCTTTTTATCAAACATGGACTGTCTTGTTCTGCAGGATATGAACTATACCTCTGTTTTATGGACTGCCAGGTTCTACCCGGAGCAACTTCGTCTTCAACCATGTTCTTCCAAAGAACAGTTCCTCTAAAAAGTAAAAAAACGACAATAAGAAAAAGTATATCTATTTCTTTAACTCTCCCCCCCCCAGGCCTAGATTCTAAACTTTACTTTATTCTAGAGAATCCTCCGTTTAGCTCTAGGTATTGAACAATACTCTTCTGCTCTGCTATGGTGTAGGGATCACGGAAATTAGCTCTGAAACAATACCATATAATTTTATCATTAAATAAATAAAATACTTAACTATCAGAATATTTTTGTTGATAACAACATGGTTTAAACCTAGAAGTGTTTCTGGGAGGAATTTAAACAAACGCAGTGCTTCTCAGACTGAGGTTTATTTATGTTCCTCCCAAAAACAGCAGTACACCATATTCGTAAACAAACTACGGGAGTTTCTGGTAATCCTTTGGTTTTAACAGACTTTTCTTTGTGGACGGACAACTAAATTCCAGATAATTATTGTATGGTTACTTACTTTCTTAACGGAGCTGCATTTTCCTTCCCAATAATTATCAGCTTAGCCTTCGCTCCTTTCCGGGATCCATCCTTATTTTTACCAGATGTCGGTTCTTTCTGGTTAATCCTAGTCTGGTCTTTTAGACCGTTTCGGGCAGGTTCGGCATTTAAGGGGCGACTGAGTCGAGGCTCAGGATCGTTGAGACGGTTTCGACCCGATTCTATGTCTCCGGGACTGCTCCGCCCGGGTTCAACATCTCCAAGACTCCTTTGTTCAGGAGAAGGATTTCTTGACTGGCTAGATCCTGGTTCAATATCTCCGAGACGACTAGGTCCTGGCTGAGGTTCAGGAGAATAATTTCTTTGGTCCTTCGTATTGTTTTGTTTTAGAACTGGTCTCTTCCCTCCCCGCCGGTTTCTCTGATCCTCCTCTAATGATTCCATGGAACTGTTTAATGTATCATTATATTCCAGTTCCCTCGAGCCCTCCCGTGCGGACGGAGCAAACTTCTTGGAATATTTTCCAAGTTTTCTACGTCTCAATATATCCTCGTCAGAACTACCTGAAGACCAGGTTTCCTCTTTCTCCGTCGGAGAGATATCGTCTTGGGAACTAGAAAGAACACTACTCCTCCGCCTGAACATTAGAAAATATTTTATTATGAGCAAACTTATCTCTCGATCTCAATTCAGCGAATAAAACATAAAAAGGTTATTTAAAAGGGAGGATATTTTTCAAGAAAATATACACCCCTGATCAGAAACCAACCCTGATTATTGGCCACAAACTGTAATTTTATGGTTAGGTTCTATTTTATAATCCTTGCTTCTTTACACAGGATGGTGTAAACCTTTAATATTTTAAACTTTGCGAATTTTATTTAGCAGAATCCAGTTTGAAATATTACAAGTCTACGACGGTAGTTTGCAAAGATATCAACAAGATCTAACAACTGATAATAAAAGGTTTGCCTTCAAAAGGAATTGAGTTTTTGCCACAACCTCAAATTTTCTAATTTCTATATCTCTGCAACCAGTGGGTATAAACCTTTGATATTTGATCTAACAGAATTACTAGTTTGAAATATCTAAGGTCTACGACATTGGGTTGCCAAGATATAGGGATAAGAATATTTTAGTTTGTGGCAAAACTCAGTTCCTTTGTCTAAAAAAAATACTTACGACATCCTTAACTACCTAAAAAAAGCATTCAAATGAAAGCAAAAAATGGCGTCAATTTTCAACAACACAAAAGAAAGATTAGTGCAAAAACTACATTACTTCAAATGAAAATGTTCAAAAATAACTCCAATTCTACTTCAATGGCAGCTAAATTTTAAACAAATTTTAAAAGAAAAAGACTACAAAAGAAAAATCAACAACATAATGGTAAGATCGTGAAAGAAAATCCAAGGGATAAAACAGGAAAAAGTCTTAGTTGATTATCTAAATCTTAGCACACAAACTCAGAAATATATAATTGAGAACGGAAAAGTGCAACATTTAAACATCATCTTTCGGTTAAAAAAAAATGTAACTTGTACAGTGTAGACATTATTTTTATCTAATGAAGTACACTCAAATTTCTGCAATCTTCCATTAAGCGAATTTCTAACTAAAAATAGATAGAAAACATGCGATATTTTTTAAACATCTATCAACCTATTCAAGCACTATACCTTATGTATTTGTAGAACCTAAAAAAATATGACTAGCAATTATTAGGTTTAAATTCAGTTTCATTTATCTGCAGTTTTCTCAGGTTTTCAGTGGTCACATGAAATTGTAAAGATTAAGACAAAGAAGAAAATTGTGGTTTCAGTATTTCTACTGTTTCATGTAACTGACCTTGGGTATCCGTTGGCAGAGTTTATTCTCTTACAGCAAGCAGTATTCGGGGATCTTCGATCAAATATCTCACGATCAGTTCTTTTATTTTTCCCAAATCTGGGATGTTTTTGTTTGACCACGCGCCCCATTTTAACACTGATAACTTGTTTAATATCTGAACTGCTGTCGACATCACTGGGCAGGCCCTCCGGCACGTAAACAGCTATATTCTTGGATTTGCCTCTTACTACCGGCTTATTAGCGTTGTTTTGAAACCTTGTAGGGTTCCGAACTCTCCTTGAAACATCTGAATCTTGACTTTCTGCTTCTGAAACCTCGTTTTCTGGACTGATAATAACTCTAGAGGTATCTGCTCTATGCTCCGGTATTAGCCCTTCTAAATTTTCAATCGTATTTACCGGATTTTCAGCAGGAAGGTTTCCAGATTTATTCAGTATAAGATGATCGTGGATTTCATCGTTTGCGTTGTCAGGAACATCATTCATCTGGTTAGTTTTTCCAGAATCCCGGTCTTCAATTCTATCATCTTGCCCAGCTTCTTTAAGCTCTCTACCTTCCGTTATTTCACCATCTTCGTTATATCTTTGAACTAGGACATTCTTACCTATTCTATTTACGTCAAATGATCTTCTCTCATCGCCCTCGGCTATCCTGTTCAAATCTTTTGAAATATTTCTAATATTTCTCAAGCGGGGAGTTAACTCACAGACCCCATCAGTAACTGTATGAATATCAACTGTATTACTGGCAAGAACACTATCCGATCCTACAGCTCCAACTTCAACCTCGAACCCTCCAGCATCATTCTCGCTTACTAGAACAGGATTATCGACCATGGTTTCCAAGCCGGAAGATACAGAAGCGTCGTGAATTACTGGAATATGATCCATATGAGGTTGAGACAATATTTGTGTTGAAAATACGGGGGAAATATTATTTCCATGTTGATTATTGTCAACCGTATCCTCTGGAGCCAGAAGGTATGGACTCTCCGGCATCAAGGTTCGGTAATCCTCCTCTTCCAACTCCCTTAGCTCTTGAACGGTCTGAAATAAATAAATTAAATTTTCAATCTTTGAACTATCAAATGACTAGATTATAACTACCTTTTCAGATAGTTCTTTATCCTCCTCATCTATCATAAGCTGGTTATCTCCGATGTCCAGCTGAAGTTCACTAGAATCTTCAAGAAAAAGTTGAAGCTCTTCAGGATTACAACTTCCTTCAACGGCAAGAGCTGTACCCAAACCTACAGTGTAAATGGTGAGACGAATATTCAATGCGGTTGGCAGCTTTAAAACAAGATAGATAATTATCCTCTTTACTAACCTGATCTTTGGTTGACATCAGGAGAATCGGAAAACAATTTCTGTGTACTTGTCAATCCTTCAAAGATAACAGGTTGACTTTCTCCTTCCAACCCCTCTCCAGTAGCTTCACTTAATCCAGCAGCAAACTCAGCTGACGAGGGTGTATCTATCTCCGGTTCCTCCGGGATAGAATGATTTCCGCGTCTCACCGGAGAAGGAACAGACAGAGTTCTGTCATCCACGCAATCGGAGAGATAAGAATTATTTTTACTGTAAAGCCTCCTTTTCTTCTTTAACCTAAATATTAATGAATAACTTTAAATATTTTGATAGTTTACTTGAATACCTTGAACCGCCGGCATCACTGACCGAATTAAATCCGATCAATTCTTCTGGGATGCGAGTTTCATTCATCAACTGCTCTAGCTCAGGATCGTCTCCCACATCCATAAAGTTTCTTTTCTTTAAATTCGTCCTCGACTCTCTGAGAATCTCGTTCTCCTGGTATAATACGGAGTCAATATCAGACTCTACTGCAGTTTTGTAGAACTCGTCGGTTTTATCATTTATCTTATTCTTTGCGTGACCCTCTAGACCAGGTTCAGGGTTGACAGTTCTGAGTTCAGTTCCTGTATTCTCTGCGTGACCCTCTGGACCAGGCTCAGGGTTGACAGTTCTGGGTTCAGTTCCTGTATTCTCTGCGTGACCCTCTGGACCAGGCTCAGGGTTGACAGTTCTGGGTTCAGTTCGTGTACTCTCCGGGATTTCTGATCTGTGCGGAATCTCTGAGGCAAGCCCAGCCACAGAGGTTTGAGAAAGATTTCTGTTCTCATCAGAGACTGGAAATTCTTGCTCATGACTTGATACCGCTGAACCTAGAATTAGGAATTAAAATATTTACCAAACATAAAGAAAAATCTAAATTTTACCTGGCTTTTTCACCGGAGATTCAGAGGTTGAACTGGTTTCTTCCTCGTAGTCAGATTCCTTGGGTATCGGAGGAACATCTTCATCTTCTTCAAATATATCTTTATCAGACTCAGACTCAGACTCAGAGAAACTCCTGACATTGTTAAAATTAAAACTAATTATTAATTATCTTATTGAAATAAATTTAATGTTTAGGGAAAATGAATTATTTTTTTAAAGTATCAAATTTTTTTAAAAGTTCCTTTATAATCCTCTCAAGATATAAAATTTAAATTCTCCGATTTAAGTAAGGATTAATTAAGGATCAATAGTGAAAAAATACTAGACTTTTGAAAAACTAAAATTCAAATTGCGATAAACCTAATCTGCCATACCTGGCGTCCTTTGAACTGGGATGAAGAAACTTCCGTACTTCCTCCTCTGATAATCCAAAACTTCGTATTCCAGGTAGGATGGTTTTAATAAAATGGTTTCTGAGGGACTGCCAGGTCCTGAAATCATGGATGGTTTTAATAAAATGGTTTCTGAAGGGACTGCCAGGTCCTGAAATCAAGGATGGTTTTATAAAAATGGTTTCTCAGGGACTGCCTGGTCCTGAAATCAAGGATAGTTTTATAAAAATGGTTTCTCAGGGACCGCCAGGTCCTGAAATCAAGGATGGTTTTATAAAAATGGTTTCTCAGGGTCTGCCTGGTCCTGAAATCAAGGATTATTTAAAAAAAATGGTTTCTCAGGAACTGACAGGTCCTGAAATCAAGGAATTTTTTATAAAAATGGCTTCTCAGGGACTGACAGGTCCTGTAATCTGAAGGAAAAACTGCATTAAAAGTATCTTTGCAATTTTATTAAATTATTTTGTTTTAAGTTTGGGGCATTATCCATGGGTTCGCTAGAAGCGTTGACCCCACCTTCACCAAATGACGGGAAATGTTTTAATAATAATAATAATAGAAAAAACTGTATCGGTTACCTTCCTCCTTCGTCAAATTTCGCCGCCTCCATCCGCTTCCAGAGTACATTTCCTTTAACAATGTTGTAAGCTTTCCTTCTTTGTACCTCCCGGATAATCTTCAACTGTTCTTTATGTGTGAAGGGCATTCTTGATTTAAAAGCCCTGTACTCATTATCAATAGAATCAAATTCTAAATCGGAAACTTGTTCTCCTTCAATACGTCGGGGGACATCGGACCATTTAATTTCTCTGGTTAGGACGGAGATAGGATCATAATCTTGGAAGATAGAGTTCCTGTTTACTCTGTAAACTATCAGGTATGGTAATATCTTCTTCTTTGTAACACAGTCCTGTATGTATTTACAATCAAAAGAATCCATTTCCCTAAAATAAGTTTTAATTAAAATTGAGATAGGAAAACGAAAAATTCTATTTTCAAAGATTAAATTAAATTGCAGTTTAACCTTTTCATTGTAGTCTCTCCGGGGGCTGTAAGTCGAATCATGTGTTCCCTGTGATCCATGTGAAGAGTATCAGTTAAAATTCCTCCATTATTTTCTACCATAGTCTTCACCTAAATTAGTTGAAATCAAAATCTGGCATATCAGACTATTTATTAATAAAGATGATTGAGTCTTTCAGAACTCAAGGTTATGTTGTATCAACACAATTATTTCCTAATTTTTAATGCAAGAGATCTTAGTATATATAAATATATAATAAATATCGTGGAAAACAAAACAGGGTTTACTACAGGGTAACCCACTGAGATGAGACTTCGAAGACGACTGTACGGAAATTATACTGTCTGTTTCCTAATATTCATGATTCTCTACAGAGTTCTTTGCCAAAGCCATTTGAGGACTAAATCGAAGGCAGAACATTTAACAACCTTGAAATCGTCATATTTAAAGATTTTCGAGTTAAACAACCTTGAAATATTGTCATATTTCAAGATTTTCGAGTTAAACAACCTTGAAATATTGTCATTTTTCAAGATTTTCGAGTTAAAACCTTGAAATATTACCATATTTCAAGATTTTCGAGTTTAACAACCTTGAAATATTGTCATATTTCAGATAATCGAGTTATATATACAGGCTCGTCCTTTCAGAGTAACCCTAGGTATATTCCTAGAGAACGATTTTTGGACCCCCCCCCAGCCTATCAATTTTGTACATGACCATTTATTTTTCAGCAAATTTATTATTATTTATTTTTTTGTTATTTAGGGTTAGGTTAGGTTAAGATACTTTCTGGGCCGAGCGCTGCGGCTAGGATGGGCTAGGGGGCCGAGCGCTGCGGCCATGGGTTAGGTTAGTAAAGACACTTTCTGGGCCGAGCGCTGCGGCTAGGACAGGCTAGAGGGCCGAGCGCTGCGGCCACATGTCTTACATTTAAGATCTATGTACAAAATTGATGGGGGGGGGGGCCAAAAATCGTTCACTAGGACAGACCCTAACCCTGTCTTAAGTGTATACTTATCATCTAATTCCATCCTATACCTTCTGCCTCACTGCTCCCGAGGCTTGCATAAAAAAAACCATCGGAGCCTCAGGTCCGACAAACAGATCGCTCTCACAGTCGTCGTCTGACGAGTCCATTATGAATTAAATAGGTTTCACTCGTCTTTCCTTAACATTTTTCGATATTCCTAGTAATCTGAAAAAATAATCCATACTAAAATTTACTCTTTTTATAATTGTGCATACTAACTCGAAAAAAATAGCCAAGATTTTGTTTAGTTTTGTTGACACAAAAATATTACATGATTCAACGACAACCCAAATGGATAGCAGATCAAAAACATTTATTTATATTTTGATACAAGAAAGATATAACAGATAAAAATTAATTGGGTCTGTCCTAGTGAACGATTTTTGGACCCCCCCCCNGGGGGGGGGCTGGGGGGGTCCAAAAATCGTTCTCTAGGAATATACCAATTAATTCTATATTTTTTCTATGATTCTTTTGTATTACTTAAATTGGTCAGTTTACGATTTTAGTTATCTTCTTATAGTTAAGTTCCATTCTTGCATAACTTACAGTTCCACACTCGACAAAATCTTGAAAATAAAAAGAACGTTAGAAAATAAACCCAGGTTTTAATCACCAGTATAGCATACATTAAAATTTCATTCAGAGCATTCGTTTTCACAGGGTTTCAAAAAACTTTTTGATGGACCCCCCATCCCGGGAGAGCCAAGCAGCGTTGAGTCGTATAGTTTCCACAGCCTGAGATACGTCCCGTTCTGTGCCGGGCCAAGTGTTCTCCTCGAAATATTTCTCAATCATGGCCGCCTTCTCCTCGTCTACAAACCTCTCGGACACGGACTTGACGAGGTGATGGATGAGGAACCCGGATTTATATCTATTCTTGAAGAGGTCATAGTTCTCCTTGAAGAACTCCCAAGCAAGATCTCTACCGTACTTGTTCCTGGCGATACCAGCAATAAAATGACAAGTATCCTGGGATCGAACATTCTCGGAAATAGCAAAATCCAGAGCTTTCTTCAACAACTCCTTTTTCTCAAAGCTAGACATCCCTGACCTAGTGAGACGGTCCTTCTCCTCCCCTAGGTCGGAGTTCTTGTAAAGTTTCACCATGTTTTCAAAATCTGTATCATCTCCTCCAGCTGCTGTACAGCAGTAAACGGTTGACCTAAACATATGGATTTATTATATTAGAATATTCACTTTATAATCTATTATCAAGGTTTTAACTGTTAAAAAAATATTCTAAAAAAAGATTGAATTACCTTATGTCTGCTTTTATTTTAGCAGTTCCGTTGGAGATCTGTCCGAACCTTCTCTTTGCCTCGGCTCTCACCTCCTCGTCTCCGGACTTACCAAGTCTGGAGAGAACAAGATTACGGAGCAAAGTATCAAGATGATCTTCTCCTTCGGTTTCATCCCAGCTCACCTTAGTCTTAATCTCAGAGAACAGATCCAGAACAAATCTTTTAAAGTTGCAATAATAATCTTGATCTGCTAGAAGTGTGCTCAGAGAACTGATCGCATCATTGATAATATTCCAGACCACATAGTTGTCTTCGTTCTTATACGCCTCCAACAACCTCAATCCTTCCACACTACTCGCCTTTCCAGCAGATATCAAACTAAACAAATCATCTAGAATGTTGAGACGATCTATCTGTGATAATGCACCAGTCTTGACAGCAGTGCGAAGAAGATCCATATCCTCTGGACTGTAGAGAACACGGTAGAAACCAACAAATCCAGGATTTAGTTTAATCCATTCGTCTGGTTTCACGTTGGAAATTGTAATATTCATGGTTTTCTGGTCCATCAAGATCTGTGTGATATGCTTGCTTCCACCTTGCATGATGCTGATGGGGATCTGCCAAAAGTAGGAGGATACGTCCATCTCTTTACCAGATACAAACTTAGATTGTGAGAGTGTAATAATCCTGTCAGATCCTTCCTGTCTAGACTTGACCGAGATGACCGGGAACCCCATCTGTTTGGTCCAGGTGGTCATAACCTTAGTGACCGGCAACCCACTAGCGTTCTCCAGCTCATCCCACAACTGTGGTGTCTCGGCGTTCTGATATGAATACTTGGTAAGGTAGTTGTGCATCCCAGTTTTAAAATGAACTTCTCCGATCCAATGAAAGAGCATACGAATAACTGAAGCACCCTTGTTGTATGAAATGATGTCAAAAATCTCGTCAACCTCGGCAGGATGACCAACAGGAACCTCGATAGCGTGGCTGCTGGCCAGTGCATCAAGTTTGAGAGCCTCCTTTAAGGTTGAGGATACAAACTGGTCCCATATCTTGTATTCAGGATACAGATGATCTGTAGTCAGGTTCTCCATGAAGGAGGCAAACCCTTCATTCAACCAAAGGTGGGTCCACCACTCCATGGTTACCAAATTTCCAAACCATTGATGAGCAGTCTCATGACAAACTACAATAGCAACTCTTTCCTAGAAAAAAATTTAGTGTCTTTAAGTCCAAATTAATAAAACTTGTTATATTTGAAACGTGTATACCTTTGTTGCTGCACTCGTGTTTTCTTTATCGACTAGAATACAGGTTTCCCTGTAGGTTACAAGTCCCCAGTTCTCCATAGCTCCAGCTGAGAAATCAGGAATAGCGACCTGGTCATACTTCTTCAGAGGATACGGAACATTGAAGAATTCCTTATAGAAAGTTAGCGCTCTTACTCCACACTCCAGTGCAAACTGTCCCTGCTCCTTTTTACCCACCGGAGAATAAACCTTGCAGTTAATCCCGTCCGGAGTAGTGGCTTCAACATACTCAAACTCTCCTACTATAATAGCAACCAGATAGGTAGACATTATTGGGGTAGAGTCGAATGTTACACTCTTACTGTCTCCGTCTTCCTTTACATTAATCTCCGGCATATTGGAGAGTATAATTCTATCCTTTGGTCCGGTTACGGTTAGATCAAATGTAGCCTTCAGAGCGGGTTCGTCCCAGCAAGGGAATGCCTGTCTTGCATCTGTGCTCTCAAATTGAGTAACTGCAGCGTATCTGAAGTATCCAGATGTTAACAATAGAGCAAGAAATTATTCATGGAACATTACAGGGCTTTGAAATAATTTTATGTAAACCTTAATTTGAAGGGACCTCCTCCACTGTAAAAGTTACATGCCCGAATACCATCAATTCACTTTTTTATTAATATTTGTGAATGATGACCTATATTTGATTTAATCGCAATAAACCATTATCATTTTAGAGTTCTCAATACAAAAGAAAAATATAAACATTTAAGTCTTAAAAATTTCTATTGCTTGATATTTTTCTCCGGGAGAACCCGAACATGGACAATGGTTTGTCTGATTGTATTGATGGAAATAGTTTACCTATCTTCTCCGTTCAGAGAATACTTGCTCCGATAGAATCCACACATCTTGTCATTTAGGATCCCAGAGAATCTATACTTAACCAGAGCAGAGCCAACTCCTAGCTTCTTGACTAAACAAAACTTTATAAGAATATTAAGAATATCGCGCAAGATCAAAAAATGTTAAAAGAGGAAGACATTGCTACCAGTAAAGAATGATAATGATCGATGTGGAAACGGAATGAAATAAATAAGCTGCTGCAATGAACGATGAATCTATGAATTAATTCTGAAGAAGATTTGAACGGTTGTCTTTGAAGTCTTATCTTAGTGGGTAACCCTGTAAACGAAAAAATCCGAATTTTATCCATTGCCCCCCACCCCCTCTCCCCTATTTTACTCCCAACACTATACCTAGTTTCAGCGTAAGCTTCTCCTCCTCCTCCGAAGATGAAACCTGTCCAGAGATCTCCTCCTCTCCGACCCAGACGGAGGCTGCCTGAACCTCAAGATTGCTCCCGTTACAGATCACCAGATCAGTCTCCTCTTTCACGGAAACTTGAACCTCACATTCTCCCCTTAAAAATGGATATACTAAAATCAGGGGAAATTAGTTCCGGATATACTATAATCAGGGGAAATTAGTTCCGGATATACTAAAATCAGGGGAAATTAGTTCTGGATATACTAAAATCAGGGGAAATTAGTTCCGGACATACTAAAATCAGGGGAAATTAGTTCCGGATATTCTAAAATCAGGGGAAATTAGTTCCGGATATACTAAAATCAGGGGAAATTAGTTCCGGATATACTAAAATCAGGGGAAATTAGTTCCAAAACTAACAATTGGCCCCTGAAAATCTTTAATTTTATTATTCTCGTTTTAGCTAAAGCCTGAAAAATAAACAAATCCCTATCCATTGAAAACAAATTAGGTCATAAAAATTTCAATTTTGTCTCCCAAAAATTAAATAAATCCAGAGGCGTATCCAGGGGAGAGAGTAGAGGAAATTTTCCTCCATAATTCACTTTTACAGCTTACGTATTATAACCGAAACCCACAAAAATTTGAAATACAAGTTTGCACCCCTGTATATCGTGAATAGATCCAACATTCTAAACAATACACATAAAATTCGATGATTTTACAAATGTCTTAAATATTATTTATTAATGATCTAAACCTGAAGGTGAAGTTGAATAGGTCAGGGATGAGATGAATCTTGTAGTTGATGGGAACCACAGAGCTTGGTAGTCGGGAGAATTCTGCTTTCGTCATTATTAATCTAGTAAAGGATATTCTTTGATCGATGATCTTTAATGAAAGATTTCCATGATCAGTATTGCAAAGTTCTTTCGTGAAGTTTACTTACTTGATATGTGTCCCTAATTGCCAAAGTTAAATACGATCTAATTTCACAATTAAACCACAAGATTTAAAACAAAACTTACAGAAGATAACAATATTTCAATTTAAAATATTATTGACAATAATTTTAGGTGTCGAAATGGGAACTATTATTTCTCTCAGTGTTTCGGATCCATATCATTTTGATTCGGATCCGGATCCGCGGATCCGCATCCGTGATTCTGTGAATCGGATTTTCCCTATTAAATGTTATGCAAGGTTATAATTTATAAACTATAGTAATCCTAAAGTTAAAAATGTCGTCATTACTATTATATAAATGTAAACATTAAATTATTAAAGATAATTTTGAATTTTCGTCATGTAAATATTACATTTACGAACCATTTTGATTTATTTATTCCATGGTTTTGGTTAATTTTTGGCGCTACCCGGATCCATATCAACGTTTCCTGATACGGATCCGGATCCGACCAAATGATACGGATCCGACCGGATCCGGATCCGACACACTGATTTCTCTGTAGTTATTCTTCTTATTCTTAAACTTTACTTCAAGGGGCTGTAAGCGCAATTTCAAGTATCCCTCCATGTAAAGAGGGCAATGACCGATTTACAACGGTACCCTTAAAACCTTTATGTGTTTTTTTACTACAGAGATAGTGTGTGTCAAACTATCGAAACCCGCTCAAATTAGGCTGTGTGAGCTGTGTTGAGTTCGTGGTGTAGATAGCGCACCCTTGAAGCTGAATACAAGCGGGTTTCGATAAGTTTACACATAGCATCAATCAAAATCTTTAAAGAGGAAATTTTTTCGTCAAATACACTTAGGTACGCATCTAACATGCATCCTAAAAATCTATGGTAAAATCGGAAACAATAGAATTGTAAATGGTCCTACCGGCTTCCGATTTTCAAGAAATGAGACCGGTACATTCCTAGAGAACGATTTTTGAACCCCTTACCCTAAATAACAAAACAATAAATAATAATAAATTTGCTGAAAAATAAATGGTCATGTACAAAATAGATAGGAGGGGGGGGGGGGTCCAAAAATCGTTCACTAGGACAGACCCATGAGACCGAGATAGACAGTTTAACAGAACATTCAGCATTTCTGGAACCAAGAGAGAGGGGAGGGGGTTAATGTGGATGACACAATAATACTTATTACTAAATCATACGATTCAAATAATTCGGGTCTGTCCTATTTCGTATTAATTGCAATCAAGCATAACTTACAGTACAGAAGTTGTCAATTCACAACAACAATATTGCAAATCAATGAAATAAAGAAATAAATTATTAAAACGATTAATTTTCTTTTTGTTCCATTATTCACGGTTAAAAACATAGAAGAACAGTATTTTAATCATGTTCAACGTATTGTTCAAAACTCAAATAAAATACTATCATTATCATTATTATAATTGTTGAAGAAGTGTAGAATGACGGTATCACAAAAGCCGGTAGAATGCGATGAGTTTGCTTTCTAAGAATGTACAGTGTACACTAGAATGAAAAATGCATTTCGTAACGGAGCGCGGCCAGCATCACATTTCGTTCTTAAATTCTTAAATTCTGAAACGAAGACGTTTACAAAGTCGTCTTTATTAAGAAAAATTTTAATGCTACAGAGCGTCCCATTCGTCCCATATCATATTAGATTATCTCTAATCTTTAACGACAAAATAAACCCTTAATACTTATCATTTTCCGCAAGAAAATTCTTATATAAGCCTTATGTTATTTTTCAAATTGATTTATTCTAATTAATTATAAATTTTCTTATTAGTCCCGAAAATCGCAATTTAAACCCGTTGACGGTCTAATATGATGTGGGACACCCTGTATATAGTGGTGTGATGTGAGCGGGAAAAGGCAGGCGGCCATGAGCCACCACTTTTTCCCCTTCCGTGCCACATAATAGCTTTTTTCTCACGCAAAAAAGCACAACTCAAACCATTTTTTCAATTCTACTTAAGATTAATATATGCGTGTGTTGAATTCCTAAACTGTTTTACAAAGAAATTTTTGACAAATTTGACTCAGTAATTGCGCATCTTGAAATATCACAAAGTTGGTTAGTGAGTGATTTTAAGATGGATTTTGTATAATGAGTCAGTAATTGAATAATAATTAGACTTTCAAGATGCAATACTCAGTCAAATTTGTCAAAAATTTCATTGTAAAACAGTTTAAGAATTCAACACACAAAATATTAATCTTAAGTAGAATTGAAAAATGGTTAGAGGTGCTTTTTTCGTGACGCGGTTGGATTTTTTCCCCTTTAAAGGCCCTAAACATATAAAAAAGTAGTTTTTCCTGGAAGAGTCAAATGTGGTGGTATGGAAGGGGAAATAGTGGTGCCTCTCACCATATAGTGCATTTAGCTTTTGGTGGATTTAAAGCCAAATAGCGAGAGGCGTAAAGATGGTTTCTAGGGGCTTGGAGATCCTTCTATGTATTAGAAGGTTTTAAGNTATGTTTACTCAAGGATATCTAAACAATATGTTTACTCCAGGATATCTAAACAATATGTTTACTCCAGGATATATAAAAATATGTTTACCCAAGGATGTCAAAACAATATTTTTACTCAAGGATATCTAAACAATATGTTTACTCCAGGATATATAAAAATATGTTCACTCAAGGATATTTAAACAATTTTTTACTCAATGATATCTAAACAATATATTTACTCAAGGAGATCTAAACAATATGTTTACTGCAGGATATCTAGACAACAGATTTACTTAATTATATCTTAACAATATGTTTTCTCAAGGATATCTGAACAACATGTTTACTCCAGGATATTTTAGACAATATGCTTACTCAATGATATCTAAACAATATGTTTACTCAAGGATATCTAAACAATATGTTTATTCCAGGATATCTAAACAACATGTTTACTCAAGGATATCTTAACAAAATGTTTACTCAAGGATATCTTAACAGGTTTATTGATGGTTCTCTAAACAGCTATGTTTACTCAAGGATAACTAAACAACGCCCAAATTTATTTATGATATTAGCAAAATTAACATTTATAATTTACATTTCACACATGATACAAGAACCAAAATTTCAAATCTCTCTTCGTAGCATACAAACTTGATGGAGAAGTACAACAATACAAACATTCAGCAGAAATCTCTACTTTTTATATCAATGTAATTTTCGGGCCCCAAATAAGTTTCATTAATAACAGTTTAACATTTAGATCCCTACCCTCCCTCCTCAAATGTAATAGTTAAAATTAGATATCATACAATTTAAACCGTTTCTGAATAAACGTTCATTATGTTAAACCATAATTTAGAACACAATTTGTGTATAGGGCTACCCACAAAGAATTGAAACTTTAATAACGACCTAGTACTCTTCAGATAGTAAGTTCTTACTATAAAACTTGATCTTATAGTCTTGTAAATGCTAGATATCTGTGACAAAGAACCCAAAGAGAATAAAATCGATAGAGTCGTGGCATCATTTTTGGGCAGCCCTGTATTTTTATGATGTAAACCACGTAGGACCTGGTCAAAGGAACATATATTGGGCAGAATATATTCGAAAATTTAAAAACTAAATAAAACAGTTAAACTACGAAGTTTGTCAAAAAAAAAGTGTCCATAAACTGAATAAAAACATTCAAAGCTATTCTCTAGGTTTTAAACCCCACTTAAAGAAAGAAATTTAACTTGATCTAATTGATCAAACCTTGGAATGCTTTCTGAGTTGATGAACTATGAAAATAAATGTATTTTGGGATAAACCGTACATTTGCACCATTATAAGGTTTTTCGTCAGGTCTATGCAAGTCCCTTGGCTAGCTCAAGGTTGGCAATTTAACAGGTCTTTAATCCCATTTACTAGGACTTCATAACAAGTAAAAAATCAGCCAGTTATTGGAGTTAAACTTTATCCAGTGTGGAGGTTTTGGGGGATTAAATAAAACGTAAATTAACTTTTAAATAAAACAATTTTATGGTTTTAGGGAAGATATTAATCTGGAGATGAAGGTATTGATCTGGGGATGACGATTATCTATTCGATCAGTTTCTTTGACTTGAAGAACTTTCTCAGATACAGAACCTAGAACAAAAGTTAGAAAATACAGGAACAAGATGCAGAACTTAGGATCCAGATCCGGATGTTAGGCTTTAGAATTTTTTAACCATTTTCGTAATCTTGTTGTCCTAAGTCTTGTTATCCTAAGTCTTGCGTAAATTATGAAAGAATAAACTCTGTTAAATAATTTTTTAGGACTGGGGGGAATGGTGATATGATTTTGAAGACCATTAAATCGAACCATGTATCGACTCAACTCCGGATGCATTTTTTTCAATTAGAATTTCAATTCCGATTTCCGATTCATGGATATAATTTCAATATTCTAGCACTAGCTTAATATTCGTGATTTAATTACTAACCTGCCAAGTTGCTAGACCAAGAAGACAACACATGGAGAAGAGGGAGAAATAAAGAACTCTCGAGTTTGTGGATTCGTTGGTATCTCTCATCTCCTCCTAAACATTACAGAGTTACTATGTTTCAAGCTCGTCAGTGCTCAATTTAAAACCCTTAGCTTATCAAGAAGGTACGTTCAATTTATCATAAAATAGTTAAACTAGTCGTGCCTAGTCCAACTACTTGGTACCTTGTCATGATCTTACCTCTCGTTTCCTCATGTAAGCAAAATCTTGAACAATGCTTTCACTGAGGTCTTCTAGACGCTTGAGTTCAACCTCTAGAGGTTTGAGTTTAGCAGCATCTCCTAGTCCCGCGTAGGATTTAGCTTCTACTCCGTGTTTGGTCTGCAGGAATATCTCATGCCTAAACCAAGTAATTTAATTAATAAATATATTCATATTCCTACATTAATGAACCGATCGGATCTCTATAAGTTTGAGATCAAGACGCAAACCGTAGTGGTTTCAAACGGTCAGGTTTAAAAATGTTGGGGCAAGTCATAGAGAACGATTTTTGGACCCCCCCCCCCTCCTATTAATTGTGTACATGATTTCAGCAAAATTGTCTTTAGTTATTTTTTATTATTTTAGGGTTTGGTTAGGTTAAGACCATTTCTGGGCCAAGCGCTACGACTGGGACATGCTAGAGGGGGGGGGCCGAACGCAGCGGCTAGGACAGGCTAGGGGCCGAGGACCGCGGCTAAGACAGGCTAGGGTGCTGGGCGCTGCGTCCACATGACCAATCATAACCATGTACAAAAAAAAATTACCAAATGTCGTATCAAAATTCTCATAATCTTGAAAGTTTCCGTTTAACAGTTCCTTCAGTCTTTAAATTGGCAGGTCATTCAAACTCCGAGGTTTCTCCAGACAAAGTTTTCGCTCCAAATTGATAGATTTTTACCCTATTTATAAGCAAATATCATCCAAATTTGAAATTGGTCTGACCCAAATTGCTTTTGGAAGGTGTCATGAACAATCTCTCCGTTGAATACCCTACCTTCCTCCTCGCATATTATGCGGAACTCGGGAGATGAAACAGATTTCGAACACATCGTAGTCGTCAGCTGTGAACGCAAACTTCCCTTTCTCTGTGCTTTCCCTGGAAGAACATATTCAAAATATTCGGTTTTTATAAAAAGTTTAAATCCTTTTGACAATATAAATACGTAAAATGATAGGGAAGGGGGAAAAAGGGGCAAAATTTAAAGGAAAGTGAAAACAGGTTCAAGAGTAACATTACTAAATTAAATTAAATTATATATATAAAATTTCCAAAACCCATTAAAAAAATGGCCTTTTTTGTACGTTTCGTGAATACTGAAAATTGTAATGAATCACAAAAAGGTTTTCTTAGGAGGGGGGAGGGGGTCAGGAAAATATACACGATTTTTTATATAGTTCTTGATTGAAATTCCATTGAATAGCTGACCTGTTAACAAAATGTTGCCCCTTGGTGTCGGTTACCATCATATCAACATTCTGCCCAGGGAGAGCATTGACCTGAAGACATGCTTTATATAAACTAGGAGAGAGGCGGAGGAGGAGTACATGAAGATGAGGATAAGGACAAGGTTTAGAAGTAGAGTAAGTAAGGAAGGAAGAACGAGAGAAGGGATGAGGAGAAGGTTAAGAATTAGTAAGGAGAAGAAGAACGAACGGGCGAGGGGAAGGTTCAGAAGAAAAGGAAGGAAAGAGAACAAGAAGGGTTAGGATAAATAAGAAAAAGGATGGAAAAGAAGAACTAGGAAGGGGATGAGAGGATGTAGAGAATGTTGAGTGAAAAGATAAAGGAAAGGGGGAGGAGAATAAAGAGAAGGTTAAAAAGAAAAGAAAGGTTAATTAGGAGAAGTGGGTACAAAACGTCGATGATACAAAACGTCGACTGCTACAAAACGTCAAAATTACAAAACGTCGACTAAAAACTTAAAAAATAACTAAAAAATTACTTTATATTGAGTAGGGGGAGGGTGCAGAGGGTAAGAAGGTAGAAAAGTAGAGAAAAGAATGAAGAATGGGAAGCAAGAGGGTGAGGAGAAAATTTTAAAAAAAAATGTTAAGGAGGAGAAGGAACAGGGTGAGGATAAAGTTGAGAAGGAGAACGACCAGATCGAGGAAAATATTAGAACGAAGCTAAATATTTTAGAAGGCGAGATGAAAGAAAAATATAAATGACTAGCTTCGGAACCCAGCGTTGCCCAGGAGAGTAATAATTAATCCCATCGTTTACCAATCCTTTGTCGTAAATTACTAAATTTTAGATAAATTGCCCGTTATAAGTGAACCCACTAAACTTGGATCTCAAAAGCAAGCTAGGAACATTCTTGTCGTTCTCCCGAGTTCCCCAATAAAAATTTGAGACAAATCGGTCAAAGGATTCATGAGCTATGATCGGACAAACAGAGATTACAACTATATAGATAGATAAAAGGGAAGAGGAAAAATCTAAGAATATACAAAAACAACAATAAATAACAAGTAGCATTGGCGAGATTTTATCATTTGAAAAAGCTATATATTTTATAAAATATTGAAATTTCCTGGTTCAATAGGAAATATAGGAAATGAGATATTTTCAATTGTGGAAAAGAAAAATAAAGAAAAACGAATGATAATATTTGTAGCTATCAACATAATTAGAGTAATACTTGACCTCGTATTCGCCTGTTACTAAAACTCCCTTGTGTATTTCCTCCTTCAAGCATTTCCTTGTATTTGGATCAAGATGGAACATTAATGAATCAACGGTAGAAAATATAAAAACTGAAACCAGCGTTAAATACAATATGAGATCCATGATTTCTGAAATTTTAAATTTACACGTTAACTATTTTGTTTGGTATTACAAAAAAATAGGTCATTTAAGAAGTTCTTCAATCAAATATTAGACTATTTGTTGGTGGCAAAAATATTTAAAGTGTGCCAAATAAATAACTTGATTTTACGATAACCCAGACAATAATTCACACTTGAGAAACCAGGTATATCAAATAATATAAACATTTCAAAAAATCGACAAATTTAAATGCCGAGAATTTGTGGACCTGTCTTTAGAATCTACGTGTACTGTACACTAGGTGACAACCATACTTTCTCAAACCTAGCCGAGTCGTCTTTTTTCTAACTCACAAGTTCGACATTTTATAACAGAGAACTTTAAACTTGTAAGTCTTAACTCCTAAAACCAACCAAGGAAAAAGAAAAAACTAATAACTATACAATGAAGTTAATTGTGTATTTAAGGATGAAGATGGAATTATGATAATCGGAGGATGGTGATAGAAGGATGAGGATGGAAGGATAAGGGTGAGCATGAGGATCGATGAGGATGAATATGAGGATTTTGATGAAGAAGAGGATGACGATGAGGATGGGAGGATGAGAGGATTACGATGATGATTAGGATGATGATGGGAGGATGATGATGGGAGGATGATGATGGGAGGATGATGATGGGAGGATGATGATGGGAGGATGATGATGGGAAGATGATGATGGGAGGATGTATGGGAGTTTGAGGATGTAGGATGAGGATGGAAGGATAAGGATATAGGATATGGATGGAAAGATGAGGATGGCAGGATAAGGATGGAGGATCCAAGTTGGTCCAAGTTGGTCCGGTTTATTTATGGTTGGTTCTGTTTAACTCTGGTTGGTATTGTTTATTTCTGGTTGGTGCTGTTTATCTCTGGTTGGTCCTGTTTATCTCTGGTTGGTCCTGTTTATCTCTGGTTGGTCCTGTTTATCTCTGGCTGGTCCTGTTTATCTCTGGTTGGTCCTGTTTATCTCTGGTTGGTCCTGTTTATCTCTGGTTGGTCTTGTTTATCTCTGATTTGGTCCTGTTTATCTCTAGGTGACTCTGTTTATCTGTGGTTGGTCTAGTTTCTCTCTGGTAAGTCCTGTTTATCTCTGGTTGGTTCTGTTTATCTCTCCTTTTATCTCTGGTTGGTTCTGTCTATCTCTGGTGGGTCCTGTTTTTCTCTGGTTGGTCCTGTTAATCTATTGTTGGTCCTGTTTATCTCTGGTTTGGTCCTGTTTACTTCTGGGTGGCTATGTTTATCTGTGGTTGGTATTGTTTATCTCTGGTTAGTCCTGTTTATCTCTGGTTGGTCCTGTTTATCTGTGGTTGGTTCTTTTTATCTCTGGTTGGTCCTGTTTATCTCTGGTTGGTCTTGTTTATCTCTGGTTGCCCCTGTTATCTTTATTTAACCCTGTTTATCTCTATTTCATCCTATTTATCTCTGGTTGGTCCTGTTTATCTCTGGTTGGTCCAGTTTATCTCAGGTCTTGGGTGAACCTGTTTATTTTTGGTTCATCTTGTTTATCTCTGGTTGGTCTTATTTATCTTTGATTTGTACTGTTTCTCTCTGGTTTCGTCATGTTCATCTCTAGTTGGTCCTGTTTATCTCTAGTTGGTCCTGATTATCTGTAGTTGGTCATGTTCACCTCTAGTTGGTCCTTCATTTATCTCGGGTTGGTCCTGTTTATCTTTGATTAACCCTTTTGTCTCTGGTTGTTCCTGTTTATCTCTGGTTGGTCCTGTTTATCTCTGGTTCACCCTGTTATCTCTGGTTGGTCCTTTTTATCTCTGGTTCACCCTGTTTATCTCTAGCTCACCATGTTTATTTCTAGTTCATCCTGTTTATCTCTAGTTCACCCTGTTTATCTCTGGTTCAACCTGTTCCCCGGTTCATCTCTGGTTAACCCTGTTTATCACTGGTTCACCCTGTTTATCTCTATTCTAGTTATATTTCTCAGGTTGGTTCTAGTTGTTCCTATATTCCTCAGGTTGGCTCTAGTTGTTCCTATATTCCTCAGGTTGGCTCTAGTTGTTCCTATATTTCTCAGGTTGACTCTAGTTGTTCCAATATTTCTCAGGTTGGTTCCAGTTGCTTCAATATATTTCTCAGGTTGGCTCCAGTTGCTTCAATATATTTCTCAGGTTGGCTCTGGTTGTACCTATATTTCTCAGGTTGGCTCGTGTTGAATTCCTATATTTCTCAGGTTGACTCTAACTGTTCTTATATTTCTCAGGTGGCTTTAACTGTTCCTACATTTCTCAGGTTGGTTCTAACTGTTCCTATATTTTTAAGATTGGCCATGTTTTACTTTGAGTGTCCTGTCATTATTGTCACTATCTATGAACCAGGAAATAAACTAGGAACAAAGAGATAGAGTTCTGGACAAGAAATATAACTCTAACTTTTCCCCGATATTATATCATTTAACTCGCTCTGTTTAAAAATTATTTTTGGTATTATTTTTCGAAAAATTAACATTCAATAATCATCCAGAGTAAATTGTACAGAAAGAAGTAGCGTTTTTGTTCCTGATTGCTACACAGTTTATCTTCTATATTCTCTGTTTGGAGGAGGCTGAATGCTGAATAAGACTTCCTGCACTAATTCCTTCTATTTTATCTAATCACGATAATACCCCACCTCACCCTCTGCTGGGTCATTATAGTTAAACATGGTGGAAAATAAATCTTCTTAAAAGTGTAAATATCATTAAACGGGTTTTCCTCCCCCCAGAACAGAATGATATTTGTAACTTTTCTAACTAGTATATATTGCTATAAGAATTAGATCACATTTTCAGAGACCAAACATACAATACACAAAAGTGGTATTTTATTGGGAAAGACTTTTAAGTTGTAAAAACATGCATTTCACATTTTCGCTATCTTTAAACTAAACTTTTACCCTTTCTCAAGAGTTCCAATCTGTTAATTTTATTTAAAGTTATTTTTTTTAAAGATTGTCTAATGTCTGTATTATATAAAAAATTTTAAATAATATATATACCTAATGTGAAGTTACTGGTAAAATATATATTTGATTGGATTTAATGTATTTAATTCTGTCTATTCTGAATAGGATTCCAAATAGAATTTTTATAATTATGAACGAAAACTTATTAGAAGTTATTACAGACTGTATTTTGAAACGAATAGTACTCCAAATAGCGCAGCTCTGATAAAAAGTGTTTTATTAATTACATACATAATAATAAAAAATAGAAAAACAAGAAAAAACTCTTTCGTTCACAAATCTCCCCTCCTTTAGATTTAAGATTGTAAAATTATTCCATTATCCATGAAAGAAGAAAGGAAATTAAAAATCTAAAAGTAGATAGTTACTAATATATCTTCGTGTATTTCTGACAATCCATTTTTAGTTCTAAGGAACAATAAATGGAATAGCTTAAGCGTAGTTTCAAGTGACCCTAAATACAAAGATGGCAATGTTCGATTAAGAACTGTACCCTCTAAACCTTGCTATGATCAATAATGTGAAATATATTGTTGTTTACAATGTAGAAAGCGGTTAATTCTGATAAATATTCCATGTTTTCCTGCAAAAGATATGCGCAAGTCAATTTTGTAAACAAGGGCGTATACAGAAATAAATCTAGAAGGGGGCAAAATATGCGCGAAGCGAATTTTTTTATTAAGAGCTTCTAGGGGGGCAAAATTTGAACCGTTAATTCAAAACATTTGGCTTCTTGGATACTTTAAAGGTACACATATACACTAAACAGTCCAATTACCATACAAGGACTACTTTATCTCTCCATCAAACAAAATTAGCGGAAAAAACAGCAAATTAATGTTTTTAATACTCTTAACTCCTTAAAAATATGTTTTGTACATTCTGTGCAACGTTAATCATTAATGATTATTTTGAATAATCATAAGTAATTATTTTGAATAATTATAATCTTTAATCATATGATACACTAGCCTCCTTTTTTTAGTGCATGGGATTAGATACTTTAAAGGTACACATACACTATACAGTCCAATTACCATACAAGGACTACTTTATCTCTCCATCAAACAAAACTAGCAGAAAAAAAGCAAATTAATGTTTTGAATACTCTTCACACTTCAGTTTCAGATTTGAAAAGTGTGAAAGCTCTAAGTTCTTGGAGGATCTATGTAGGGGCACTGCCCCCTTGCTACCCTCACTGTATATGCCCTTGTTTGTATAGAAACCATTGTGATTCGGCTCTTGTCATCTTTACATGAAGGGTCATACGCTTACAGTCTCTTTAAGATAGCTCGAAAATTGCGTAGAGAGAATGTCGACGCAATTTCAAGTGACTCTTCATTTAGTATGAGTCTGCCCGATTCACATCGGTACCTTTAAACCCTTGTCTGAGTAAAAAAGACGAATATATTATTGTTTTCCTTTTGATCATTTCCAACTGCAGGTTTATTATATTAGTGACTTGTAGGTTTATGCAATCAGAACTTATCTAGGAATCAGAACTTATCTAGGAATCAGAACTTATCTAGGAATCAGAACTTATCTAGGAATCAGAGAACTTATCTAGGAATCAGAACTTATCTAGGAATCAGAACTTATCTAGGAATCAGAACTTATCTAGGAATTAGAACTTATCTAGGAATCAGAACTTATCTAGGAATCACAAACATTTTAAATTTCCAGAAATAACATTTTTCTTTGTTGTCTTCCTTGTTGTTGTTCAGATACAGGCCGTGAATTGGAAATCCCACTCTTCAAAGGGGTAGGGGGGGGGTCACTTAAAATCATGTGGCCAGTCATTTAAACAACAATTTATGTTAGATGCAAATTTAAAGAATAAATGGTATAAAGAAATGTATTTATTAATGAATTGAGTCTTTGCCACCAACTCTGATTTCATTATTCCTATAAATTTTCAACCCAATGTCGTAGATCTGATATATTTAAAATTATCAATTCTGTTTGATTAAATAATCTAAGTTTGCAATATCGAAGGTTTACACTATATCAGGTTGCAAAGATGGGATTAGAAAATTTGAGTTTGGGGCAAAGACTCAATTCCGAAGTTCGTTGGAAAGAAAGGATTGTCATGAGTTGAAAAACACGTTCCTTCAAAGTTCTCGTTTGCTTAAATGCAATATTGACTTCTTGATGATATTGATATTTATCAGAAGAATGATAAAAAAATGTTATTTCTCCGTCCTCCGTGATTCATCTTATCGAGTCTCTTCTCTCGTTAGATGTAGGTTCTTAAACCAATCAGTTGATTTTCCTCTACCAATCACTACGCACTGGATCAATTTACTCCGAGGGATATGTTTAATCTTTAATATTCTCCTATACTTCAGATTCATTGTTGAATAATGTTAATCAAAGGATTATTTAAGTTACATTCAACTTAACAGTATGCAACCAATGACCTTTCCTACAGATCTTGGAGTAATCTACCTGAGCTCTATCTTGGAGTAATCTAATTAAGCTCTTTCCTGGAGCAATCTAACTGAGCTCCATCCCGGTGTAATCAACCTGAGCTCTATCCTGGAGCAATCTAACTGAGCTCCATCCCGGTGTAATCAACCTGAGCTCAATCCTGGAGTAATATACTTGAGCTCTTTCGTGGAGTAATTTACAAAAGTTCTATCTTGGAGTAATCTGCCTGAGCTCTATCCTGGAGTAATCTACCTGAGCTCTATCCTGGAGTAATCTATCTGAGCTCTATCCTGGATTAATCTACCTGAGCTCTATCCTGGAGTATTCTACCTGAGCTCTATCCCGGTGTAATCAACCGGAGCTCTATCCTGGAGTAATCTACCTGAGCTCTATCATGGAGTAATCTACCTTAGCTCTATTCTGGAGTAATCTACCTGAGCTCTATCATGGAGTAATCTACCTGAGCTCTATCATGGAGTAATCTACCTGAGCTCTATCCTGGAGTAATCTACTTGAGCTCTTTCCTGGAGTAATTTCTACCTGAGCTCTATCATGGAGTAATCTACCTGAGCTCTATCATGGAGTAATCTACCTGAGCTCTATCCTGGAGTAATCTACTTGAGCTCTTTCCTGGAGTAATTTAGAAAAGCTCTATCTTGGAGTAATCTACCTGAGCTCTATCCTAGATTAATTTACCAGAGCTCTATTCTGGAATAATCTAGCAAAGCTCTATCCCGGAGTAATCTTCCTTGGCTCTATTCTGGAGTAATCTACCAAACCTCTATCCTGGAGTAATCTACCAAACCTCTATCCCGGAGTAATCTACCTGAGCTTTTCTATCCTGGAGTAATCAACAAAAGCTCTCTCTTGGAGGATTTGGAGCAAGCTAGCAAAATGAGTTCTGAATCTAAAGATCATTACACCCATTACAAGGAATTGGTCAAAAACAGAAAAACTTTTTGATTTTTAAAGAAAGTTTTCGAGTAATTAACAATGTGCAGCAAAATTAATTTTCTCAATTTTAAAAAAATAAACATTGCAAAAATTTTGATTGTATATTCTAATCTTTTTTTAAACAACCCGTTTTAATAAATCTTACAAGTTTTAGACATTTAAATTTTTATAAAATTTTTATGAAAAATAAATTGTGTTGAAGAATGTAGAATGAAGAAGAATTTTAGTAAAAATTTGTAATTTTGTAAAATGGAAGTATTTTTTCATCACATTTCAGCAACCTAAAAAGAAAAATCATCAAACACTTTAATATTTGTTTATCTGTATATTTGAATCAGTATGAGTGGACAATGCCTCCTTGGCTTAATGTAGTTTTTGGAATTGTAGCAACGGTAGGTTAAATGAAAATAGATTTTTCAAAATTTTTCTTTTAAAAATAACACTTTTTATGCTTTTCTAGATTGTAATTCTGTTCCCAGCTGTCTGCTCTATCTGCTACCATACATGCAAGCATAGATATAATCTAACCCAGGATATGGTAATATTTTTATAACATAATTTAATCTAGAATTTATCTGAGTCCATTGTGATGTTATAACATTTTTTCAGCTCTATCTGTTTTTGGAACCCTTTAAGACTCTCTCAACTTCCCTGTATTGAATTTAATTAAATCTATGAATTTTCCACTTAATTACCGCCAAAATAATAATTCATTGTCTTTCCACAACAAAATTTGAAAAGACAACTTCTTCACTTGTTCTCTGGCGGAATATTAATATTTATTATAAGACATTAGACAACTCCCTCACTCGTTCACTGGCGGAATAATAATATCTATTATAAGACATTAGACAACTTCTCCACTTGTTCTCTGGTGAAATAATAATATTTATTATAAGACATTAGACAACTTCTCCACTTGTTCTCTGGCAGAATAATAATATTTATTATGAGACACTAGACAACTTCTCCACTTGTTCACTTGTGGAATAATAATATCTATTATAAGACATTAGACAACTCCTCCATTTGTTATTTGGCGGAATAATAATTTTTGTTATAGGACACTAGAAAACACCACCACTTGTTCTCCGGCGGAATAATAATATCTATTATAAGACATTAGACAACTCCTCCATTTGTTATCTGGCGGAATAATAATTTTTGTTATAGGACACTAGAAAACTCCACCACCTGTTCTCCGGCGGAATAATAATATTTATTATAAGACATTAGACAACTTCTTTACTTGTTCTCCGGCGGAATAATAATTTTCAATATTAAAGAACTTCTTCACCGGTTCTCAGGCGGAATAATAAAAATTATTAATTCTGATATAACAATTATAATTATTAATAATGATTAGACAACCCCTCCACTTGTTCTCCGGCGGAATATGTCCCGACGAGTCAGCTCTATGGCGCAAAGACGAGAACATCTTCAGAGTAAAAGAAATTCAAATAATTTTCAGGTGATTTTACATTTTTAATTTTAAGGAAAAAGAACTGAAGTACTTTAGATTTTTAAAGTGAAAGCTTATGCCATGCACTGCAGTTCCAATTAGTAATGGGGTAATCTTGAAGTCTGGATATATATAAAAAAATTAATTTTAAATCATCTATTAGCTTATGCAGAAAGCAAATTAGTCAAAAGCATTAAGTTGAGAAAGTAAAACTTTAAAACATGAATTATGTAAGCCTTTAAAAGATTTTTATTAGAAAAAAGGAATGACTCTCTTGTATAAATAATAAATATTTAGAACCGAGATGATATCCCAACCCCTCCAGCTCTTGTATAAATGATAAATATTTAGAACCGAGATGATATCCCAACCCCTCCTGCTGCACCTAGAACAATTTCAGGCGTTCATGCGGTTCAACAGACTGAAGATACAGAGGTTCTTTTTTTCTCCTTAAATTCACAAAACGATTATAAATTGTGAATGTCATCAAATAAAGACAGTTGTCTATACAGTGGGACCTATGATACTTTGGAATATAAAAGCGACTGCAGTTAGACTCAAATTATCATTTTAGATAGTCCAATAAACATGATAATTGTGCAAGTAAGTAAGTAAGTAAGTAAGATTTATTAGAGATAAATCAAGATCATAATACATATTATAATATGATTTACATTCCCATTTCACTGAGAAAGTTCATTTTCAAGCGATATAGTAACGTCTTCCCATTAGACTGTTTCATGGATACCACCGTATGCACTTCAAAGTTTAAAGTTTGATCGTTCTTCTTTAAATTAGACGATTCACCGACATAGTCAAACTACCCAGGGTCAAATGCCATAGGGTCAAACGACATAGGGTCAAAACGACAAACGGGCAAAATTTCATTTAGTCTATTTTTGCTTAATTTCAAACTAGAACTAGTGGTCGCAGCGTTCGGCCCCCTAGACTGTCCTAGCCGCAGCGCTCAGCCCAGAAATATTCTTAACCTTGCCTATCACTGAAATAATACATATTTTTAAGTTATGTTTTATGTTCATTTCAACTAATAGCCGCAGCGCTCGGCCCCTAACCTAACCTAACCCTGAAATAATACATAAAATATTTTTCTCCATTCTGACCCTTTATCGCGATTTTGGCCGTTTGTCGTTTGACCCTATGTCGTTTGACCCTTTGTCGTTTGACCCTATGTCGGTGTACCACAATCACTATACTGGTTATCACTGTAAATTTCCAATTGCAGAAATTGAATTTTTGTCACAAATTCTGACACAAACTCTAATTTTTTAATCCCTATATCTTTACAACCTGATGGTGTAAACCTTTGATATTTCAAACTTAGACTAACTTTGATCTAATAGAGTTCATAGTTTAAAATATCTGAGATCTACGTCACTGTGTTGCAAAGATATAGGGATTTAAAAATCATAGTTTGTGGCAAAGACTCAAATTCTTTCCCAGCAAAGTTATTCTAATCCCTTTATCTTTGTAACCTGATGGTGTAAACAATCAATATTTCAAACTAAACCTATTTGATCTAAAATAATTCATATTTAAAAATATATAAGGTTTACAATTTTGGGTTGGAATGATGTAGGGATTAAAAATTAAAGTTTGTGGCAAAATCTCATTTCGTTTGTATCTAAAATTGTTTGCTTGATCAGGATCCAAGTCTGTGTACTGAAGAAACAGATCTAGAATTAAGCAACAGAAACCAACCTGTATACTCAAGGAAACAAAATAAACCCCTCCAATCCGCCAAAAAAATATTGCAAAATTTGTACAGTACGCTCCACGGCCCGCTTATGATATGATTCTATCTACAGCTATCTACACTGTTCTAAGCCAGTACAACTTCAAGATATAAAATTTTGCGGATAGGCTTCACAGCGGTTATAGCTAGCGTCGACCCTAGAGTTTTTGTGACATTTTGAAATATTTAGCATCTTTGACAATTTTTATGAAACAAAAAAGAAATACAAAGAACGGAGGAGAAAAGGTGCACCGTTAATCATGTCGCGGAGTTCGAAAACGGAACTCCGATTCTCAAAGAACGGAGGTTCGGCGGTATCCTATACTGATGCGATTGAGGTGCACCGAACGGTGCACCGAACGGAGTGATTTACGGAGCACCGTTTCTACTCCGCTATTAGAGCTCCGTTACTACTCCTCTCTTAGAGCTCCGTTACTACTCCGCTCTTGGAGCTCCGTTGCTCCTCCTCTTTTGGAGCTAGCACAGCTAGCACCTAATGGGGCCTAAGAACCTCCTGA
>NW_019396126.1:92361-107175 GCF_000591075.1 Eurytemora carolleeae | reverse complement strand
GATCCTTGAAAATAAATACATTTTTTAAAAATATGGCGACGTTAGGGCATAGATGAAATATAAAATTTTCCCAATTAAATTTTAGATTTGTGTAAAAATGAAAATGCTCCATAAACGATGTTCTACAAAAAAGCGTCTGTATCTAGTGCCCTTTCTTTCGCGGAAAATGCCGCAAAAATTCTCAAACTCGATGTAAACAACTTTTTGTAATATTTCAGCTGAATTTGGATTAGAGATTTGACTTACAATTTTTATATGATTAAATACTGTTTGAATTCATAGGGTTGTGACCAATTAATTGTAGCAAATGATTTGAATAATATAAATTGAACATTATTTTTTCTAGAATTTTAAGCATGCGGCCTGCAGTAGAAATTCGCAATTCTGGTTACGTTTATAGAGAAACACCAATTGAAAATAATTGTTTTCAAAATCATTAACATTGCTATTCTATTCATACTTTGATCAGAAAAAGCTGTGAATCGGGGTTTACAATCTTTGCGATGAGGTTTATTTGAAATAGGCAGTAGTGATCTCTTAGTGGGGACAACAAATCTACCTTATTTGTAAATAAATCAGAAATCAATGATTTTTTGGTATGGGTTGAAATGGAAAGATTAAAGACCATGTTCACGCGAATTCTTTGGTATAAATTTTTATTTGTGAAAGTTATCCATTTTGGAGGCAGAAGAGATTCAATTTTGAACTTAAATAATGTTTGACATCATTCTCGTGGATTTGAAGATTCCAACATCTCAAAATCCTTGGAAAACTTTATTCTAGTCATGTTTTATGCCCTAACGTCGCCAGACTTTTAAAAAATGTATTTATTTTCAAGGATCGGACACTTAAAAAAAATAATATTGAAAAGACGAGGATTTCGATGTGGTTCGGACGAGAAAATAATGAGAATGTGGTTCGGAATAGAGATTGATGTGGTTGGCCTTCCTCCCCTCATCAAAGCCAAATTTTAAGTAATGTACTGCATGACACCTCAGCAAAGAAAATTACATTAGAACTTGTCTGTGATTATAAATTCATTCTATTCTGTATCCATGGTACGCTCTGAAGGCAACGTAAACAAACCTAGCTTGCTCCCACCACCTGCGAAAGGAATGAACCAAACTATAATAAAAAACTAAAACAAAACTAAAATTAAATAGTTTTCAATCTAAAGATGTCAACTAGGAGAAAAGACTAATAACATGATTAAAGGATAAAATTGAAAGAAAAGTGAATAATAACGCACTTTTAATTTTTGCTTAATCTTTTTGATATAAAAAACTCACTCTATCATTAATATAATGTAATTTATATCTCGCCAGAAAGTGTAAAAAATACGCGGTAAAAAAATTCGGTTTCCTTTGAGATACTAGTAAAATAATTCGGTTTCCTTTGGGATACTAGTAAAATAATTCGGTTTCCTTGGATATACTAGTAAAATGATTCGGTTCCCTTTGGGATACTAGTAAAATAATTTGGTTTCGTTTGGGATACTAGTAAAATAATTCGGTTTCCTTTGGGATACTAGTAAAATAATTCGGTTTCCTTTGAGATACTAGTAAAATAATTCGGTTTCCTTTGAGATACTAGTAAAATAATTCGGTTTCCGCTGAGATACTAGTAAAATAATTCGGTTTCCGCTGAGATACTAGTAAAATGATTTGAGTAAAATTTCAGACAGTCTTTATTGGTAAGTACATGAAACTATAGGTGAGGGTAGTTTTAAATAAACCCATGACTGAAAGGCCCTCTAAAAATGTGTATTGTTAAATCTTTTACAATTTAGAGACTTAAAACCAAGGAAACCAGGAAATTAAATCAGAAACTCGAAACCCATCGTTATTAGGATATCATGCATACAAGATTTGATTTCATATTGAAGTTTACCATAGTTTAAAATTCGACCATTTTTCTAGGTAAATTTTTTTTTATTTTAGTAGCCATAAACCTTTACTTGAGCCCGACGCTAAATATACAGTTATATAGATCGATAAGAAAAAATTTAGGATCCAATTGATCTGATCTGGAAAATGTTTTTATTTTGTATTTTGAACAGAGTTGAAACTGAAGATTATGCAGAAGAGAATACTTTAGAGTATTATTATCAACAGGTCAGAATAATATCTATGGTCAGTTTTCTTTTAGTTTTAGTAGTATACATTGCCAGTTATCCAGCGGAAGTTGCTAGTTAGATGCCAGTTATATGGAGTGGATGTTACCAGTTAGTTGCCAGTTATACAGTGGAGGTTGCCTGTTAGTTGCCAGTTATACAGTGGAGGTAGCCAATTAGTTGCCAGATACATGGAGTGGATGTTGCCAGTTAGATATAGTGTAGGTTACCGGTTAGTTGCCAGTAGTTGCCAATTATACAGTAGAATTTGCCCTTAGTTGCCACTTTTACAGTGGAGGTTGCCAGTTAGTTTCCAATTATATAGTGTAGGTTGCCAGTTAGTCGCCAGTTATACAGGAGAGGTTACCAGTTAGTTGCCAGTTATACAGTGGAGGTAGCCAATTAGTTGCCAGATATATGGAGTGGATGTTGCCAGTTAGATATAGTGTAGGTTACCGGTTAGTTGCCAGTAGTTGCCAATTATACAGTAGAATTTGCCCTTAGTTGCCACTTTTACAGTGGAGGTTGCCAGTTAGTTTCCAATTATATAGTGTAGGTTGCCAGTTAGTCGCCAGTTAGTTGCTAGTTATACAGTAGAGGTTGCCAGTTAGTTGCCAGTTATATAGTGAAGGTTACAGTGGAGGTTGCCAGTTTGAGATACTTGTAGAATAATTCCGTTTCTTTTCAGATACTAGTAAAATAATTCGTTTTCCTTTGAGATACTAGTAATATGATTCGGTTTCCCTTGAGATACTAGTAAAATAATTCGATTTCCTTTGAGATACTAGTAATATAATTCGGTTTCCTTTGAGATACTAGTAAAATAATTCGATTTCCTAACCTTTCAGGTACTAGTAATATAATTCGGTTTCCTTTGAGATACTAGTAAAATAATTCGGTTTCCTCTGAGATACTAATAATATAATTCGGTTTCCTTTGAGATACTTGTAAAATGATCCGATTTCCTTTGAGATACTAGTAATATATTTCGATTTCCTTTGAGATAATAGTAATATGATTCAATTTCCTATGAGTTACTTGTAAAATAATTCGGTTTCCTTTCAGATACTAGCAAAATAATTCTGTTTCCTTTCAGATACTAGTAAAATAATTCGGTTTCCTTTGAGATACTAGTAATATATTTAGATTTCCTTTGAGATACTAGTAATATGATTCGGTTTCCTCTGAGATACTTGTAAAATAATTTGGTTTCCTTTGAGATACAAGTAAAATAATTTGAGTAAAATTTCAGATAGTCTTTTTTGTAAGTAAATGAAACTATAGGTGAGGGCAGATTGCAGCAAATACTCTCTATACATAGATTAAGCGTCTTCGGTATGCAGTATTGACCCAATCTAACAATATCTAGGTTCCCTGTACAGATTACTCTTCACGACCTTGTCCAAAACATTTTCCTGAATCCTATTCCCGGATTGAGAACGAAACCTCCTCCAATGGTTTCTGCCAGTATAGAAGTGCGGAGAACCTTGGAACCATGATTTTATCTCCGGATAGTGATCCCAAAAGGATTAAGGTTACTCCACGTCTATCTGAACCTAGCAGGAGTGAAGAAAACCTGAGAAAGTTTGAACCTGTCGGAGTTCATAGTTTTAGAAATCCAGTTTATCTAAACCATAATAATAATAATGTTTACTCTCCACCGAACAGTTACTAGAGGGACATCCAGTCCTCAGATTTATCAACTAAAATATATCAATGTTTAATGTTCCTGAGTAAATTAACGGGACTGTTCCCTATTTAAACAAATATTCCTGGGTTTGAAAACTTGGATGGCAAATGGTGCCGGCCACAATAATTATAATAATTTATTTAATGATGAACTAAATTTCTTGTAAAAAAATGAAAAAATAAGAAATTATGATTGAGTTCATTTTGCTGTTATTTATATAGATATATTTACTATATTCGCTTTATTTTTCTTTCATTTTTTGTTAAATAAGACCCAGAGAAATATAAACAAAATACATGAAAAAAATTAAAAGGGAGTGTAGTCGTTATTTCGATAAACTCCATCAATTTAGTTGCCCGCCTGATTCACAACGGTACCATTAACAGCTTTGTCTGATCAAGATTGAAAGATATCTAATAAGGCTAAAAGTTCATAATTTTCAATTGCGGTTTCTCTCTAAAGGTAACTTGCGCATTTCTCCTGCAGGAACATTGTGATAAAATTATCAGAATTAAACGCTTTTAAGCTAGAAAAAAGATGATGTTTTCCACATTATTGATCAAATAAAGGTTTAACAAATAGTCCTTTAATATTTCACTTTCAACATTTTTTGAAAAAGTTTTAGTTAAAGATTACTGAATAATACACATAGTCATCTATTCAATGTGAATCAGATCTTTCCGAAGTTTTTTTTAGATGTCTTTAATTTTAATCTCGTAATTTTTGTGAAAAGAATTTTGTAATGAAATAGTTTTTATGAAAAGAATGTTATTTTATGAAATATAAATGGAGGGAGAGTTGAAAAATGATTGAAGGTTCGGAGAAAAGAAAATTTTCTTGAAGTGCTGGGTTCTGATAATCTGTCAATTTCAAAGATTTTTTGAGGTGGCAAGTTGACATTGACAACCCACAAAAATCCATGAAAGGAACTCAGTATTTGCCACAAACTCAAATTTTCTAACCCTTGAAAACCTAATCTGACAGTAGATTAGCTATAAATTAGAATCATTAAAGATTTATTTTACAAAATTCATTTTCACTGTTTTTGTAAACGCAACATTAAAATATTTTGTAAACGCAACATTCAAATATTTTGTAAACGCAACATTAAAATATTTTGTAAACGCAACATTTAAATATTTTGTAAACGCAACATTCAAATATTTTGTAAACGCAACATTCAAATATTTTGTAAACGCAACATTCAAATATTTTGTAAACGCAACATTCAAATATTTTGTAAACGCAACATTCAAATATTTTGTAAACGCAACATTAAAATATTTTGTAAACGCAACATTCAAATATTTTGTAAACGCAACATTCAAATATTTTTAATGCTGAAGTTTTTAAACAAAGGAATGGATGGCGGGATATGGATTATAAATTAGAATATGAGATAAGTAATCAGAAGCCGAATTTAAGGATTTTGAGCCGCGGCTCAAATATGAGAGGTGGTTCAAACATGGTTGGTTCCACTTGAAATAAGTAAGTGCTTCGAGATTTGAGCTGGCGTTCAATTGGAACCGGTGTATGGCAGATCAGTAATGCGGTTTAAATTCTTTGAATAGTTTCTCCGATTTTTCTCGTTTTTTTTCGCGCTTGCATCTTTTGGGTCATTTTCAATCTAACTCATCTAACCGACCTAAATTCATTTTCATAACTATTAATCATTCTTATTAAATTCTTTTATAATGCTATATCCCAAACCAATTCATAGAGTTATCAATATCATGGTAAAGCTTTATTTTAAGATAAAATTAACGGTTTCAGGTCAGAATGTAGAAAAAAGGAATCAGTCAAATGGTTCTCAATTTTTAAAATTTTTTAAAAGAACTTAATTTTTCAGCGTTAAAAATGCCTTGCAGGAATTTAATTTTCGCCACACTGCACTCTGATTTTCTAATCCCTATATCCTTGCAACCCAATGTTGTAGACTTTGGATATTTCAAACAATCAATTCTGTTAGAACAAATTATAAAAGTTTGAAATATTAAAGGTTTACATCAATAGGCTGCAAAGATATTAGGATTAAAAAATTTGAGTGTGTGGCAAAGACTCAATTCCCATAAATAAAAGGATGAATTGGATTGGTGAATACATATATTAAAGGGACTGTATGCGCAATTTCAAGTGACCTTCCATTTATATAGAGGCATATCCGATTCACAACAATTCCCTTTTAACCTTTGTTCGGACAACGAAGAGGTAGATACCCTCATTCTTATAGCTGAAAATTGAGTGCCGGAAGACTCGAGGTTACAGTGTACACTGTACACTTTGTGCTAGTGTACACTTGCGCGGTTTCTTGACAACTAACTTCCCGCTGTATAAATAATAATATCTACGAAATCCTTGATTAGACAAAGGTTTAAAGGGTATCGTTGAAAATCGGATATGCCCCTCTATGGAAGGTCTTTTGAAATTAAGCTCACTGTCCTCTTAAACTTCATTTCTGGGATAAAGAAAAGTCCAAAGTGTCTTGTTAAAGTTGACCGAATTATTTCGAATTGGTTAAGTTTGTTGTGGGTTTATTGGCTAAATAAACCCACTTTTCTTCCTTCAGTGTACTAAGCATTGCAGTAGGCACTTAATGCTTAAAGTGTTAAAAAGTGTTTTAAAGTGTTTTGTTTTCATCAACTTTTCATCAAAAATCATCAGTGGACTTTCTGTTGCAGTCAGGAAAATTGCAGAAAATATACATTAATTGACTGAGATAGCATTGTTACATTTATTAGTCTCTGTGGAATCCGTCCTCACGTTAGTAATATATTTTTTTTAGTAAACCTCTAAGCTTTATAAGAAGGAACATTACATTGATTTAATTAATTGGAGTCAAAGCATATTTTTTATTATACAAATATTAGATTGAGAACCTAGCGAGGGTACTCATAGTTACTACCGCCGTTTACCCACGCTTAGTCGTAATTTAAGATTTTAGCTATTTTTCCCTATAAAAGTGGACCCACTAAATTTAGAATAACAAAACTAAGATACGAACATTTACTTGGTTATCCCAAGTACCCCAATCAAAATTTTAGGCAAATCAGTCGAGGGTTCCTGAGTTAAGATCGGACATCAAACAAATAAACAGAGATGACAACTTTATAAATAGTGGTCACATGTGTCTGTCTGTATCACATGACCAGTATACTGGACTCTCATAGGTGGGAGTTCTTGTGACGTAATATGAACTTATAAATAATATTATCAATTATATCTATTAAAAGTAAAAATAAAAATTATAAAATAATAATTAGAGAAAACCTAAGTTACAATTAGGTTTCTCTGGTATATCTTCAATTTCAAGTTGGTTGCGTATTCGCTGAATATGATCTATTTAAATCTACTATTTCTATACAAAATTGTATATATATGAATTTTCGTATAAATTTGACACAAGTTTATATCAATTTTTTGAGACAGGAACAACATCAAATATAACTTTCATGAGTCGCGATCAAGAGCTAAAGTGATTAGCTTTCAGCCTATACCCCTTTTCATTTTTTCCTTTACATCTCTTTAATTACTACAAGAAAAGAAAGCAGAACGCCATCAAAGCCTAGCATTCAAATATTTGTCAATTCATCTAATCGGGGCAATACCAGGTTTATCAGCAAAGCTTAGAATAAATTTCACCAGATACAGGGAGGGGCTCTGTAGTGTAGACCTACAGACAGACCTACATTGAATATTAATAACAACTACGTGGTGTCCCACTGATAATGATAAATCCTATACCATGTTTGTTTATAAGAATTAAGCGGAGCATTTTTGTCAGATTTGACTTTACATATGATGACATAGAAAACACGCAAATTCCGCGAAACATTTTAATTGATTTTGTTTGAAGATTTACGAATAGTGCATAAAAAACAATTCAATAAAAAGTTATTTTTTCATTTTTTATTGCTGATTTTAGTGCATCATTTTATAAACCTCTAAGTATATCTAACTTTTTTGTATTTTCTTCAGTTTTTCCTTCATACAGTATCTTCGGTTGTGCGTTCTTCTAAATCCGTCAGTTTTAGTACGTCCAATGTGGAGACGTGGCCCCTAAAATGCCCCAACTACAATATGCATCATTCATTTTTTATATTTAGCTACAGGGAGACTTTTTTATTTATCCTTTCCTTATCCTTTCAGACTGAATTAAAATGAATTAGGAAAAAGAAAACTTATTAAAAGAAGACCCTTAAAAAGCATGGCTGCCATGCATCATTTTCTATTCTATTTATAAAAAGGTGAATGTAACCTTTTATTGCATATTACTCTTTGGGAACAGTTTGATAATCCAAAGGTAGTGAAGGGGGGAGCGAAAAGAGTTTATCTTGTTTCTGTGTAGATATTTCCCAAAGAATACTTAAACGTCTGCCCTAATATGGTCAACAAATGATATTTTCTAACATGAAAGATTAATTTGTCAAACAACAATGAAGTGGGGAAAATAAGGATTTACTCCGTGTCTGGTTCAGGCTTCACAGCAAGAACATGAACCAAGTGTGGGAGAGTTTTGGTTTTTAGACCGTGAATGTATGGATGTATGTATGTGAGGAGTGTGTGGGCGAGAAACTAGGGTTCGGGGAGTGAAGATCAGTCTGTTTTGAGGCCTGAACCTGATCACACCTTCGCTCTTTTGGTGGGATCTTTTAACAGTCCATATACCGAATTTAATAAATTTGAGCTGCGTACTGCTGGTTCAAATTTGAACCACCGGTAGGTAGTAAAAATTCATTAATTTCGGACCCTAAAGACCTTAATCTCAAAACAGAATCAATAAAACAATTAATTTCTTATTTATCTTATCTAATTATTTTTTGCTTGTGTATAGTGTTTTGTGTGTTGGGAGTGTTCCGGAGGGAATTATTATCACTCATTCATCCTTCCCAGCAGCCCAGAGACATTACCCAACATGTACATTCCCTCGGAGGAGATGGGGGACTACGAAGACTACAGGAGCAGACAGAAGAAGAAGTCTGGCGGAGTCCTGTATCCACTAGATGAGGAGGGAACCTACGGAGCTCCTCCTGCTCCCCTACCTAAACCCTTACCTGGATACTTGAAGAGAGAACGGAAACCTAAGCAGTATGCCAGCTATGCAGTGAGCAGGTTAGCGCATACATGTAAACTCAAGAATACGCATAATAAACGTCAAATCAAGGTTTTGCGTCAGCCCCCGCCTGGTGAATATTTGTCAACAAAAAGTATTTAAATAAAAAGGAAACCATTAAATATTTTAAGAAAAAAACAGAAAAGAGTGATTTGAAACATTTAAACATCAGACTTGATGAAACTTTGTTTTCTGACATCCTAATATTTTGCTGTAAACATTCTTAAATATTTATCAGAAAATTTATATATTTCTATTTGATTCGAGGAGTAATTAAACCTTTTTTAAATAATTAAAACGCCACGATTCTCAAAACACAAATCGTCATGTTTGATATCCTTGGCACCTAAAAATAAAGTAAATTAAACGTATCATGATTGAAATCTCACACGTTTTCAATCACAACTCCTCTTATTAAACAACTATCGAGAAGAACAAAGTGTTTTGAATTTATAATATGTAACCACATAAATCTGGTTTTCTCATATACTTGTGAGTAAAATTTAAACTAGAGGTCACAAACTTGAACAAGGACGGTCGCAAAAATTGACCGTCTCCTTCTCTCTTGTTTGAAGTGTTTGAGGGTTTTCATGTCCATATGTTACCTAAACCAATGCAGGGTATTCAGTAGTCATGATCTTCCAGAATCTTGTCAGATGTCTGAAACGTGTTTAAATCTCAGATAAATCATCTGCTACTCTGTAGTTTATGGTAGCAGGATAAAATGACAGGGTTGGGTTTGATCCCATATTTGGAATATTTTAGATTTTTAAAATTTACTCCCAAATTATGGACCCATAATAAACGATATAATTCATTATGTATCAATGGGACTGTAGCGCAATATCAAAGGGACTGTAGCGTAATATCAAAGGGATTGTAGCGTAATATCAAAGGGACTGTAGCGTAATATCAAAGGGACTGTAGCGTAATATCTAAGGGAATATAGCGTAATATCAAATGGACTGTAGCGTAATATCAAAGGGAATGTAGCGTAATATCAAAGGGACTGTAGCGTAATATCAAAGGGACTGTAGCGTAATATCAAATGGACTGTAGCGTAATATCAAAGGGACTGTACCGTAATATCAAAGGGACTGCAGCGTAATATCAAAGGAACTGTAGCGTAATATAAAAGGACCTTTTGTCCATATGTCGTGAGTGCCATGTCAGATTCCCAAAGGTATTCTTTTGTTTTATAATCAAGCTAAAAGTTGAGTTAAAGGAAACAATAGTATAATTGTACACTGTACACTCCGTTCAAACTTCTCAAAGACACTTGGCATTTTGTTAGCTAGCAAAATATAAATATCTCATTCCCCGATTTTCAGAATAAGGTTTAAAGATATCGCTGTGAATCAGACTTGTCACGCTCAGTTGAAATTACGTGAGTAGTCCTTTAAAAGTATTTAATTATCATTACATATAATGATAGTTCATGATAATCGACTAAAAGCAGACTGTCTCACATTGTGCATTGTGAAAGCGCCCAAACTCCATTAATAGACCAGGCATAACGTTTTTTGGTCTTTTCTTTTGCAATACTAAAAAGCGAGGACATTCATTTTCTACATTGCATTATACAAAATTTGCATTTTTTCCGACCGTAATGAAATTCTATCATACGGTAAAATAAACTCAACCAAACCCAAAATATCCAACTACATATTATCTAATATCGAGTGATTGAAAATATTCCATAGATAAAATAAAAATTAAATAATGGTGAGCTAGTGCTACAATGTCTGGCACATTGTTTTTGGGACACCCTGTATTTTTCACTTTGTGCGTCGTCCTCAATCTTTAGTCCGCATCCTCCTTTGAACATAGAGTCCACAAATCTAGTATTCTATAATATGAGCGTGTGGGTCCTGAAATACACAAGACACGGTGTTGAAATCTGATTGAATCGATTTTCAGAATAATTTATAAAACAATTTTTGCAATTTTTTTATTATGTTTTAGCTGAATTTTAAAACCAGTCCACGGCTCCAGACTTGTAATAAATCAAGAAAAATTGACCGTTAAACTATCATCAAGTTTACTCTAGATATGTTTTTACATGTAGATTTGGTAATTTCTGAAATACCAGACAGATGTTTGCTAATCAGTAATCAGATTCAGTTTACGGATAAATTATTCAATTCCAGTTCCTGTAAAAACTAACACCATCTTACAATTTAGATAAACTTTAAATCTAACTAAGTGTCAAATTGGGAAAAAACTAGTTTCACACCAATCCCTTCTTGTTTGTTTTTTTGTAACAAATTTTGATTCAGCTGTCGTCGTACATATCAATACAATGAAGACGACTTTTTATAACAATTTTACTATTTCTACAAATCTTTCAGCAGAGACACATAAACAAGTAAACAAAGAAAAATTGTCAATTAAATGCTTCTCTTTGTTTACTTGTAAACTTGTAATTTGAAAAATGCTTGTGGAAGCTAAGCATTATTAATAAAAAGTCGTCTTCGCTGTATTGATATAATCGCCGACTACTATAGATTATTCCAAGCTTGCTTTCTAAATTCATGAATTCATTTCAGTGATTGTTGTATGCACGCTTCAAAACTGGAGAATAATGAGTCCCAATCTACTCTGGGTAGAAAGACTACTCCACCCCGTGGTAAAACTCCTCCAGCAAGAAGATCATCTGCTCCGAGTAGAACCAAGGAACCAACTCCAACCCGGTCAAAGGATCCTGCTCCGGTCAAGACGAAGTGGCAGAATACACTTCGTGACTCCGGGTATACAAATAGTGCTCCTCGATGGCAGGACTCACTCCGGGGTGGACGAGACTCCATATCTCCGGGCACTCCTCAACCGCAGAGGTGAGAAAAAAACAGATTTTTTTCTTGATATTTTTTGGTGTTTGTACATAGATGAGACGGAGAGTTATATATTTATTTCTGAGCTTCAATTAGCTGAATAAATAGGAATATTTCTTCCAATAATATTATGCAAATATATTTTATTTATGTTTTTTGTCGTGAACATGACAAACACAGTTTCTTTTCTTGTTTGAACCGTTGTATACTTTCCTTAAAAAAATAGTTTTTACAATTTAATTTTGGTGTTCCTTTGTCTGATGTTTTCCCGGTATATTAAGCCAATTTTTTAAAGAAAATTGTACAATCAACATACTTAAACATTATGTATAAAATCATGCTTGTTTTGTATTTTTTCTTTAAAATTACCAAAATATTTGTAAAAATTGTCCTAAAACCAAGATTTCACTGTGTTTTTTTTTGTTGAATTTTGCGCTACTAAGTGCCATCTGTTTTCTTCTTATTTAACTCCTGTAATTAAGTTTAGATGCTTAGGTTTGGATTGTAAAGTTGAAGTGTTTGTTATGCATATTTGTATTAAGCTTGAGAGTGCAGTTCTATCAGTACTTTAGAACATCTCGGAGAAGGGATTGTTTAACTAATAATGTAAATAATTGAAGGGTCATAGAAATTTAGTTATTTAGAATCCAAGTAGGTTGTAAAGTAGGTATGTAGTTATGAAGATAGGTAGAACAGTATGTAGGAATTTAGATGGATAAGAAGAAAGTTAAAGGTAGTTAGCAAGGTAGGTAGTCAGGTAGGAAGGAAAGTAGTTGGTTAGGACGAGGGGTATTTAGATAGGAAGGTAGTTTAGTGAGAAGGTGTATATTTATGTAAGAATGTAGGTATTTAGTTAGGAAAGCAGATAGTTAGTACGGAGGTACTCACGGTACAAGTAAAACTCTTGTCAGTATAGACAGAGCCAAAACAGGGAGTGGGTATACGGTACAACTTTGTCTGTCACTAGAGGCAGGGCCGAGACAAGAAGTTGGTACGGTACAGTTTCCTCTGCCACTAGAGGCAGGGAACAAACAGGAAGTGGCCGTAACGGTACAATTTGATCTGTCAAACGAAGCAGGGCCGTGACAGGAAGTGGGTACGTTACAACTTCATCTTTCCATAGAGGCAGGGCCAAAAATTTCCAATGATTTGAACTTTTGAGCACTACAGCTCCAGGTAGCAAAGTTGTAATCTCTGTTTGTCTGAAATACGGAAATGTTCTTTGTTTGGTTCTCAGTGGTTTTTATAGGCGCGGGTAAACCGCGGGAGTAACTATAAGTACCCTGGGTAACGCTAGGTTCTCAAGCTAGTAAATATATAATTAAGTAACTATGAGTACCCTGGGTAACGCTAGGTTCTCAAGCTAGTAAATATATAATTAAGTAACTATGAGTACCCTGGGTAACGCTAGGTTCTCAAGCTAGTAAATATATAATTAAGTAACTATATCTAGACGTCCCACTACTCTACCCCGGAAAACAGGACGAGGAAAGTCCTCCTCAGTATCTCCGAATAGATCAAGAACAATATCTGCTTCTCCAGATAGACTTCGTAGACAGGTAGGTTCAGTCTAATACAGGCAGCTGCTTTATTCTCTGGTAGTATCTTAGAACAGTAAAGATAAAACTCCAATATAACACATCTGGAAGACGTTAGTTTTTTGTAGATTTACTGGTATGACTGTGGGACCTAATAACTCTTCTAGTTTTGATTTTAATTCAAGGAACAAGAAAAGCAAACTGTGCATATTAGGATTGAAAACGACAACTTTCTCTAATTAAGAGTTATTAAGAACATAAGTACATTACATGAGTAATAATGTAAAAAAAAATTCTAAAGAGGAATTATTTTATAATCATAAAAAGTGTGTTTTACTTCTAGATTATATAATAAAAACTCAAACCGATTTGTATTCTCTGCTCTATAAGAAGTTGGTGTAACTAATATTGATTTAAGCGGGAGGAACTGCCAACCTTTTTGTTCTCATTGATTAGTTAGAACGACAAGGAATCCTGGTTCTTATACCACTACTACATGTGCTCACTGCTCATACATAGTTTTTATCAAGCTTTATCATGCACAGTAGATCTAGTTCTAGGGTTTACTTAATCCTAGATATATCTAGTTCTATTTTCTAGGGTTTACTTAATCCTAGATATATCTAGTTCTAAACCAATATTCAAGGGTTTACCTAATCCTAGATACGTCTAGTTCTAAACCAATATTCTATAGATATATCTAGTTCTAGATCAGTATTCTAGGATTTACTTAATCCTAGATATATCTAGTTCTAGATCAGTATTCTAGGATTTACTTAATCCTAGATATATCTAGTTCTAGACCAGTATTCTAGGAACTAATTGATCCTAGATATATCTAGTTCTAGACCAGTATTCTAGGAACTAATTGATCCTAGATATATCTAGTTCTAGACCAGTATTCTAGGAACTACTTGATCCTAGATATATCTAGTTCTAGACCTGTATTCTAGAAACTACTTGATCCTAGATAAATCTAGTTCTAGGCCAGTATTCTATGAACTACTTGATCCTAGATAAATCTAGTTCTTGACCAGTATTCTAGGAACTACTTGATCCTAGATATATCTAGTTCTAGGCCAGTATTCTAGGAACAACTTGATCCTAGACATATCTAGTTCTTGACCAGTATTCTAGGAACTACTTGATCCTAGATATATCTAGTTCTAGGCCAGTATTCTAGGAACTACTTGATCCTAGATATATCTAGTTCATAATATTTCTGAATCATAGAAAAAATTTTTCTTTGTAAGAAGACATTCATCTGCTACAGTATTTTTAGAACTTTTCTGAAATATTTGTTTAGAATACTGATTGATTTATTTTGTTCCTCTTAGACCTCCTTGATCCTCCTCAGGCCATAATTATTTTTTCTTAATGATTTAATGAGCTTAGCTAATTATCATAATATCTGACAAATCTCCAAATATAATTGTAACAGATCAACTATCATTATTTTTACTGTTATTTTTATTATTATTATTATTATTATTATTATTATTATTACTATTATTATTATTATTATTACCATT
>NW_019396126.1:0-92264 GCF_000591075.1 Eurytemora carolleeae | reverse complement strand
TAGGACGGTATCTATGAACACATTAGGACGGTATCTATGAACACATTAGGACGGTATCTATGAACACGCTAGAACGGTATCTATGAACACATTAGGACGGTATCTATGAACACATTAGGACAGTATCTATGAACACGCTAGAACGGTATCTGTGAACACATTAGGACGATATCTATGAACACATTAGGACGGTATCTATAAACACATTAGGACGGTATCTATGAACACGCTAGAACGGTATCTATGAACACATTAGGACGGTATCTATGAACATGCTAGAACGGTATCTATGAACACATTAGGACGATATCTATAAACACATTTGGACGGTATCTATGAACACATTAGGACGGTATCTATGAACACATTAGGACGGTATCTTTAAACACATTAGGACGGTATCTATGAACACGCTAGAACGGTATCTATAAACATTTTAGGGCGGTATCTAGGAAAATATTAGGACGGTGACTATGAAACAATTAGAACAGCATCTATGAACATTGAACATATTAGGACGTTGTCTATTAAGATATTAGGACGGTATTTATGAACATATTGGGAGGGTATCTATAGGACGGTATCTTGGAACATATTTAGACGATATCTAGGAATATATATAAGATATTACAAGGGTGTTTAGAAAAGTAGTAATATGGGACAAATTAGGTCCTTATTTATGAATGTATTGGCAGCCATGCAAGCAGGAAGATATTAGTTTTACGGCAACCTATTAATGTACATTTTATATAAGGTTTATATCCAAACACGCGAGTTAGAGGTGGTTGACACAATAGATAGTTTGAAATATTTGGGACCATTTACAAACTGTCAGCGTGCAAAAATACAAATTAATCTCTAGTTGGACCAGTCTAGCATATAATCTTGATCCTCTTATATTCAAGGTGGGCGTTCCCACCTACCCACGCCCAGATACTCAATATTCGTAAGATTAACCGCAGAGATTAATTATATTTGGATTTATGCTTCTACAGAAGGTTTATAACACCTACAGCTGCGAATTCTAATGTTTTTTTAGAAAGATGGGATTAGCATAATTATCCTATAGGAGACTAGAGCCCATCGATGATAATGCCCATATCTGAATGCAACAAAATACAAATATGTTAAAATTAAATTTCCATATTTAGTTTTTCGCTCATCTATTCGTTCATATTTTCAGCTCGAGCTCACAGAGGAAGGTTTCGTCAGAGAGAAAATCCTCCCAGGTTTCGGAAAGAAGAGAATCTACTGGGATGAGAGGCTCCGGCAGGGATTACTCCAACTCTGCTTCAGACTACTCCAGGAAAAGTTCGTCAAAAGACTACTCCGGATCAGGAGTACGGGACTTCTCCACCAGCTCGAAGGAATACGCTAAAAGTGCAAGAGATTACTCAGCTAACTCTAGTAGCTCCCGAGACTATACAAGTTCTCTGGGATCACGGAACGAAAACACCTCTCGGAGTAGTTCACCAGTAAAGATTGGTCTCAGCGCTCTAAAGTAAGCTCTAAGCTGTTTATTTATCTAACTTTTTAAAAAGACCTTTTGGAAGTTGTGCTCTTCCTTTAAAGGGATTGTATAAGCGTAATTTCAAGTGACCCTTCATGCAAATTTGGCAATGTGGCAATGTCCGATTCTGATTAAAAAAGTGGAAAGTATGGAAGGTTTTTCTAGCTCGAATCTGACCATTCCTGTGTTCTAATGGACAGGTCACGTTTGTGAGGAATTATAAACAATTATATCTTTTTCATACTTAAACATACAAAGCTTTTAAGTTCACTGTTGTGAATCAGAAATTGCCATCTTTGCTTGGAGGGTAACTTTAAATTAGGCTTACAGTCCCTTTAATCATAATTTTTATAACGCACAAAATGTAAAATCTTCTAAATTATTTAATTTTTAGGGCTCCTACAATTACTGAATGGGATCAAATGGGAATCCTTGGACTCTCCTCCAAGATGTTTAAGGAGTCAGCTAACAAGAAGGAGTCAATGCAGTCCTCTACCTATATCAGAAAGGAGTCATTTACCGCCAAGGTCATGTAAAAAAACCACCTAGAAATCTGGGACCCAAGAAAGACGAATAAAAGTAAAAGCAGAACTGAAATTGACTGGTTTTAAACCTAAAAAAGTCAACAAAAAAACCTGTGCAGTGTACAGCTCTCTGAACCTAATCTAAACCTTAACTCTTGGAGAAGGGGGGAATATATCAAACCTAAATTTACACTAATCCTGGACAATTATTCGTACAGTAGAGTTCATTGTTAATAAATATTAACATTGATTAATTCTATTTTTCTGTGAGACAGTAGATAGAAGTCGAGAAAAATCAAGAAAGTTAAAAAAGAACCTACTCGATCCAAATATAACATCCCTAGTAAAGTCGACTAAACATTTTTATTTTCAATCCCTCCTTTTTCCAAATTACCAATGTGCTTCAAGCCGGTTCATATCTTTGATTCCTTGTCAAGCCCCCGGGCTTTATTTTTTTTGTGACAAGGATGAATTATGGTCATATTTTTGGGTTTAACATCTCACGCAACTCATGTATTTGAGGTTCAATAGATCTTCTTCTCAGGTTGACACAATAATACAGTTTAAATCTCCAGATTAGATATTGAGAAACTACAAACCATAATACAGTTTACATTTCCAGATTAGATATTGAGAAACTACAAACCATAATACAGTTTACATTTCCATATTAGATATTTAGAAACTACAAACCATAATACAGATTACATCTCCATATTAGATATTAAGAACCTACAAACCATAATACAGTTTACATCTCCAGATTAGATATTGAGAACCTACAAACCATAATACAGTTTACATCTCCAGATTAGATATTGAGAAACTACAAACCATAGAAATCAGATTGAAGACAATTTGGTTTGAATACTAGAAACATTTTAATTAGACAAATAGCTAAATAAGGAACCAGATATATATACGGATTAGAACCACCTACATAGGAAACATATTAAATAGACAAAATAGCTAAATAAGGAACCAGATATATATTGATATGGATTAGAACCACTTACATAGGAAACATATTAAATAGGCAAAATAGCTAAACAAGGAACCAGATCTATTTACGGATTAGAACCACTTACATAGGAAACATATTAAATAGACAAAATAGCTAAATAAGGAACCAGATATATAATGATACGGATTAGAACCACTTACATAGGAAACATATTAAATAGGCAAAATAGCTAAATAAGGAACCAACTTGACAAAGAACCAGGTAACTTGGAAAACAGACGATTTAATATAAATAAGGAACCGTACAGATCGGGAACCATATAGAGTGCGTACAATATGGAAAGGGTAGCCGTTTTGAGAGGATATATTTTTAATATCGTAAACCTGCAGACATTTAGGGAACCAGACATATACTGAATATGGAACCAAGATAAAAGCAATCTGGAACCATGAATGTAGACATGGAACCAAATGGATAAAGATCTTTAGTAAACGAGTTCAAATCAAAATAAAAACAAGATTTCAAGGTTTCAAAGACTACTCTACATTTTATCAATTATAAATTAGAATTATGCAGAATTTGTATCTAGAATGGTAAGTTCTCCTGTAGTATATAGGACGTGGGTGGTATAATTGGCTCAGGTTGGTTCTCCCACACTACACTCCAGGGATGACGTAAACCAACCTGGACTCACTACGGTTATCTGTATGTTACTGAAACCTCTGATCCCTGGGTTTAAAGGTGGTTTATTTTGCAGAATATTTTGCAATTTATTTAATTGAATTATTTATAATCTTCTAACTAAAGGTTAAAGGTAAACAAACAAAATAATTAAAGGGAATGTTTCCAAATACTCATTATATCCCCGTTTTTTGGGATTTGGAGCAAAATTACCGATCATAGTTATTCCGGAGACCCAGAATGAACTATAAGCAGGAATTTCGATCGCTTTTTCTTAAAGGGACTGTTAGCGTAATTTCAAGTGACGCTCTGTGCAAAGAGAGCACTGTCATTTTAACCTTTATCTGATGAAAAATGTGGAAGATACCGTCGTTTTTCTCTCTATAAAAGTGTGCTTCTTTTCTCTCGATAATTTCTCGATTGCTTTTTATAAGCAAGAAATCCGAAAATGAAACTAAACAGTTTAAAGAAATAAAAACATGGATATCTAATTAATATTTGATCAGACGAAGCTTTTAAGAGTACCATTGTAAATCGGGCATTGCAATCTTTGCATGGAGGGTCACTTGAAGTTACGCATAAAGTTCCTTTAATAAAGCTAAAAGACTCGTTTTTTTATATTTACGAACTGATGTTCAGAAGACACGATAGATAAACAAAAGTTCAATTAGAAGCATAAATAAAAATAGAAATTATCGGCCTAATAAAGCAGAAATGGAAGGATTAAAGGAACTGTAGACGTAATCTCAATTGACCCTCCATCTATAGGATGGTATTTTCGATTCAATCCGGTATTCTTTAATCCTTTAATCCTTTAATCCTTTAATCCTTTAATCCTTTAATCCTTTAATCCTTTAATCCTTTAATCTTTTAATCCTTTAATCCTTTAATCCTTTGTTTGATTATCGATGACAGAGAAAACCTTATTTTTCTCACTGAAAATTGATTGATTAAAAGTAATATTTGTTGAATATTATACAGCTTGCATACAAGATCAGACGGAGGTTTAAAGGGTACCGTTGTGAATCTACAAACGAAAATTAAGTCTACAACCCATTTGCAAGAAAAAAATGGGAAAACATATGAAGAAGCATGGACGTTAAAACAATAAAATGGGTTTAATAAAAATATATAAAATTTTGTAAAGTAATAATCTCTGTTTGTCTTTTTTGTTTGTCCGTTTGTCTGTCCGATCATAACTCCTGAACCCCTAGAACATTTTCCTCAAATTTTGATTGGGGAACTCGGTAGAACCACGGGATTGTTCTGAGCCAGGTTTATAATTTCTAAGTTTAGTGGCCTGGTCAACTTTTTAAGGAAAACCCTCTGGCACAGCTTGATTCCCATGCTTGCTAATCTATATAATAAAGCTCATATATATATATATATATTTCTACTCATACGGCTGGACCAAATTGGCAGACATTTTTTGTGGAAACCAATACTATACGGATTAACAAACAAACAAACAAACAAACAAACAAACAATGATGAATAGTATAATGGAGAAGGGAGGAAAACTTCAAGTTAAATATACACAACCAATGAATTAGAATTTTAATGAACATGAAATATGGAAATATGAAAAGCAATTAATCAATCAATCAAGCATTCTGCATAGAGAATTCATTACCAAGCATGTCTATGCAACTACTAATCGATATTTCAAGGTTTTAAACTAACAAACTTGAAATGATAAAACGCACAAAGTTAATTTAAATCGAAAAAATATTCATCCTTCTCTGTGTGAGATATAAAACAGTGCCTGGGTTTAGTCCAGGAGTATTTTTACTCCCTGAGTTTAGTCCAGGAGTATTTTTACTCCCTGGGTTAAGTCCAGGAGTATTTTTACTCTCTGGGATTAGTCTAAAAGTATTTTTACTCCCTGGTTTTAGTCTAGGAGTATTTATACTCCCTGGGTTTAGTCTAGGAGTATTTTTACTCCCGTTTAGTCCAGGATTATTTTAATCTCTGGGTTTAGTCCAGGAGTATTTTAATCTCTGGGTTTAGTCCAGGAGTATTTTACTCTCTGGGTTTAGTCTAAGAGTATATTTACTTTCTGAGTTTAGTCTAAGAGAATATTTACTCTCTTGGTTTAGTCTAGAGTATATTTACTCTCTGGGTTTAATCTAAGAGTATATTTACTCCCTAGGTTTAAGCTCAGAGTATATTTACTCCCTGGGTTTATGCTCAGAGTAAATGTATTTCCTAGGTTTAGTCATATAGGTAGTCCAGAGGGTACTTAAACCCCAGGAATAGGATACCCTGGTTTATGATCACCAGGAATATATAATGAATATTCACTCTGAACTAACATTGTGATAAATATAAAAATAACTGCTTATATCGCTGTATTCTCGTCTCCTACAGATATATTTAATATTGTAAACTCTATGGATTTCAACCCACGCATCGAACTATTGATTATATGTGAGCCTAAAAAGGCTATCTAAACATATTTACAAATGTAAACTTTCAATTTTTATTTGTTTTAACCAAATCTGGTAATTTAGAGTTTTCCACTAATGAGAAACCCCCCTGTTATTTATTCTAATAGCATTTGCATATCTGTTGTAGAAAGAAACGTGGGTTTAATATCAGTGCCGAGAATAGCAATTTCAGGATTAATTTTTTTCGTCACAGTAGGGAAGTTTTTTTTAAATTGGGAAAAATCGATATTTTTGTATTTTGGTCCAAACTATGCAAACAAATGTATAAAATGTAACTAACTTGAACTTGGGGCGTGTAATCTATAGAAATACAGAGTTACTAGATATAAATGTATATTTAAAGGAGCAGTACACGTAATTTCGGACAATTTTCAAAAATCGTCTCGGCTGCTTTTATAATTTTTACAGTGAATTCCAAAATTGAAAATAAACAACTTTAACATAGAAAAACTACTATATCTCACACACTTTTTATCGAGCAAGGGTACCTTTGTGAACTGAACATTCCACTCTATAAATGGAGGATTACTTTATATTAACTCTTCAGTCTCTTTAAGTGCTGGGGGATATTTTAACAATTTGTTATATTTTTTCAAAATAAAGCTATCATAGAATCTGTTTTGGAAACAACTTCATCTATATATGCATTGTTCGGTGGGTCGGGAGCTATAGGTAATAGTTATGCAAACTTATACAGATCAGGTCTAAACTACTGATGGGGGTAATCTGAATCTATTTTTGGACCTGGAGTAAGCATAAAAACCTTGTTCTACATGTCCTTCATGAGATTACAGATAGAAAAATGGGATGTTCATCTTGAAATAACAGTTTATAAATAGATTTAAGAAAAGAAGAGAAACGCCCATGTTTGTCTATGGTTTAATATGGAACACTGCTTCTTGTTTTCTTTGGATTATTATCAGTTTATCTTGAATTCAAGTTCTTTCAACCTTTACAGGACGCACGCTGAGTTTCTTCTCTCTCTCTGACATGATTAGTTTATAAATTGATTAAATTTTGGCTGAACAACTTGAAGTGGGTGTATCTTAATAATCCAGATTATCTAATAAAAGCTAAGATTCAAACTGAGTTTAATAGACAAGAGAACTTTTAACTTACTCTACTCCATTAAACATAGGAAATTGGACCCTTTTTACCTGAACCTACTCTACTTCAGTATACAGAGGAACCAGAACCTACTCTACTCGTGTATACAGAGGAACCAGAACCTATTTTACTCCAGTAAACAGAGGAACCAGAACCTACTCTACTCGTGTATACAGAGGAACCAGAACTTACTCTACTTCAGTATACAGAGGAACCAGAACCTACTCAACTCCTGTATACAGAGGAATCTGAACCTATACTCTACTCCAGTATACAGAGGAACCTGAACCTATACTCTACTTCAGTATACAGAGGAACCTGAACCTCAACTCCTGTATACAGAGGAATCTGAACCTATACTCTACTACAGTATACAGAACCTGAACCAGTATACTTCAGTATACAGAGGAACCTGAACCTACTCTCCTCATGTATGCAAAGGAACCTGAACCTATACGCTACTTCAGAATACATAGAAACCTAAATATGCTCACTCCTGTATACAGAGGAACCTGAACCTTTACTCTACTCCAGTATACAGAGGAACCTAAACCTTCTTTAAAATAACTCTCCTCATTCAAGAATGCTCAGGCAATTTAAACAACTTAAAAAAGAGCTAAGTAAAATATTACTTGAATAAAAACATTTGAGAATGTCTCAGAACTTGAAGGAATAGATGCAAAAGGCTGACGAGGGCTGATGCAGTATTGATCATATCTCATGTTTGAAATATGTTTATCATTAAATGGGCTGTACCCATTCAGAACAGTAACAACAATGCTGATTGTCAAATTTAACGGCTCAAACCATCATATGATCTACTGGTTGAATGTTTCATTTTTTTTTGTTGGTGGGGGGAGGGGAGGATCTGTAGCCGATCTTATCCTGCTTAGCTCAGCTAACAGTTCTTTTAACTTATCTTACCCTGATACTAGTCTCTTTTATCGATCTTATTATACTATTTAATACTTTTAATCGATCTAATTATGATCTTTCTAAAACAGTATTTAACAGTATTATCGATCTTATTATACTATTTAATACTTTTAATCGATCTAATTATGATCTTTCTAACCTTTCTTTAATCGAGCGAATAGACCCTTTAACTGATTTTATCTACATAGTTAGTTTACTCTGCCTACAGTCTACACAATGATTAGTTATTGCATTGGTAAAAAAGCATTAACCAATTCAAACATGGATATCTTTAATTAGAACATAATTAGAATAGGAGGTAGGAAGTAGGAGGTAGGAGGTAGGAGGTAGGAGGTAGGAGGTAGGAGGTAGGAGGTAGGATGTAGGAGGTAGGAGGTAGGAGGTAGGAGGTAGGAGGTAGGAGGTAGGAGGTATAAAAGTTTAAGGAACTATAGGTTTGGTGCCAAAGAACATGGATTAGTGGGAGTATACTATCACACCTGGAGATAGGTTCAGATATATCATCAATATAAATTAAAGTGCAGACATAATTCATATACTGTTAGACGGGTAAACTTGGAATCGACACATGCCGGAATTCAGCAGAAAATATTTATTGAGTGACATTACATATTTGAAAAATTGCACTTGAATTTAAAGGTTGTTAAGGGGAAGGAGTATATTAAGGAGGTGGAGAGGACGGAGTATATTAAGGAGGTGGAGTGGAAGGAGTATATTAAGGAGGTGGAATGGAAGGAGTATATTAAGGAGGTTGAGGGGACGGAGTAAAGGAAGGATGGAATGAGATTGAAAACTATTTGTAGAACTGCAATACTAAAAACTCCTTTATTCTCTCTGAGGTGAATAAAGCTTAGGTTTTTGTTAGCCTTGGATTAACTGCTAGCTGCCCAATTTATTTAAAAACTTTTGTTTCGGTTACGCTCTGTCCAGGACAATAGAGAGAGATTTGATACACAACCTTATTCAATATTGCACCCCCCCCCTTCTCTTTATTGTTTTCTCAATCCCTCCTTATATGTATTCCCCCTATATATAACCCCTAGACAAAATATGGTTCTTTATTATATTTCTAAATTGGGTTTAAATAATTCTGTTTTTCCCATTTTTTTATAGAAACTCTTTAAATCTTGTGAATAACTCACTAATGGCTGCTTAAAAACAAAATAGCATGCTAACTAGCGACAAAAATCCTGCGAATAAACTGCGATTAGAAAGGAATTGAGTCTTTGCCACAAAGGCATATTTTTTAATCCATATATCTTAGCAACCTGATGATGTAAACCTTTGATATTTCAAACTTTGATTATTTGATCCAACAGAATTCATAGTTTGAAATATTAAAGGTCTTCGAAATTTGGTTGGAAAAATCTCAGGATTAGAAAATCAAAGTTTGTGTCAAATACTCAATTCCTTTGTTACAAGAATGTTACTTGTAATTTGTCACTACGCTTTATAAAATGTCAGAATACAGAAAATGTCACTTTTTACGCTATTCCATAAAGAAGCTAATTTACAGCAAAACAAAAAAATCTACTTCAGACGTGTTTTGAAAAAAAATGGAATACATCTATAATGCACTAGACGGTTCTAAACTCTTAACCTTGTATTGATGGATTAATTGGTTTAAATGTATCTAGTGGAGCAGAGATGAGAATGATGAAAAGGTTTAATATCGCCCACCAAGGGTTCGGGGGCCTAATGATCTAGATAAATTAGTCTGAACATGTCTAGACGGAGAATAAAATCTTATCGCGTGGGCGATTCATTTTCAATATTTTTAATATAAGGAAATAGGAATTAAACAAATGTTCAAGTGATTTCGGATTTGGAAAAAAAATTAAGAAATTCAGATTGTCCGAAAACCTTACTGTCAGAAATAATATATGTCAAGCATAGCAACAAGGAGGTTAACAGTATTTAACAGTATTTAACAGTATTTAACAGTATTTAACATTATTGCAAGAATTTATATGGAATCCTTCTGACTTATTTTCCGTAAACAGGCTTCTATTTAGTATACATAAAGGCTTCTTTATGGTAAAAAACTTACATTTTATTTGTCTTTCTTAGATCAAAAAAAAATGAAAAAAGCTTGACACCAAGAAACATTTAATTTTGTTGTATGGAAAGATTTGTTCCGGAAACATTTGTGCGGAAATATTTGTAAGTTCTCATGTTGTCTATCTCCATAAAATGCTTAAACCCATAATTATAATTTTCAGATATTATAATCTCTGGTTTTGGTACGATGTCCATATTTAAGTTTGTTCTCTTTACTTTTCATTCTGGATTCACCTTGTACTAAAATTACCATTCAAACCGCGCCTGTATGCAGAGAAGAAGGAGGAGGTTTATATCTGTTCAATCTAAACCTAGGGTTCAACCATAAACCAAATCCCACTCAAGCTTCAAAGTAGGATTAAACCTACGGATACATGTCCTTTTTTGCGTAATCTCTGTCAACCTAAATTTGTTTGCGTAAATGCGTATTGGTAACCGCCCGAGCCAAATAAGGTTGGATAAAGAGTTCAGATAAATGTTTAAACCGGATAAACTGAACCCGGCGTACACAGAATAATTACACTCTTTAATCATTTTAAACTAAACCCATGGATTTATTTAAACTCTTCCAATCTATTAAACTTCTTGAACTCTTTGAACTTCGTGTCAAAAAAGTTAAATTTAAGATAATGAAGGATAGCGCCAGTCTTCACACCATAAACATTATTCGTTTGTCACATAAATAGGTTTTCTGATAGAAAACTTGAGGGATGGACACTTTCAGAAGATGGTTAGGAGGTTCAGGATAAAAGAAGGTAGGAGGTTCAGGATACAAGAAGTTATTCAGGAGGTTCCGATAGAAGAAAAAAGGAGGCAACACTGAGGTCCAAGGAATACAAGGAGGTTCAGAGAAGACAAGAAGGTAGTTAGGAAGTTCATAGAAGACAAGAAGGTAATCAGGAGGTTCAGAGAAGACAAGAAGGTATTAGGAGGTTCAGAGGATACAAGAAGGTAGTTAGGAGGTTCAGAGGAGACAAGAAGGTAGTTAGGAGGTTTAGAGATAATAAAAAGGTAGTTAGGAGGTTCAGAGTAAACAGGATGGTAGTTTTTAGACGCAGGCTTGATTGATAGCCTGGAGTAACAATTATTCAGTTTGTCTTGGACCTTGTCTCCTTAAAGGATTATTTTAACGTGTTCAAAGAGATTTAATCTTTACAAATCAATTCTAGGAATGAATCTCTAAAATTGATATATGACTTGAAATAAAGAATAGAGATATTTTTATACATGGGTATCTTCTAGATACTGAATCCATAAAATAGATTTTATCGTACATTGAGGTACATAATTTAGGTTAAAACCCCATTTACCATAAAAGTTAAGATTTACACATTAAAAAGAATGGATTGTGCTTAGCAGTATTAAGGGATGAAAGAGTAGAGATTAGAAAGAATTAGAGCATAGAGATATGAGATTTCAGAATCTAGGTTTAGAGAAGTTTAGTTAGAAGTTCGATGGAGCTAAGTTTGCGGATAGAGGTTATATGTGAGATTATATGAGCTAGGTTTAGTGATAGAGGTGTAGAGATCAGATGGAGCTGGGTTTAGAGATAGAGGAGTAGAGATGAGATGGAACTAGGTTCAGGGATAGAGTTATGAAGATTAGATGGAGCTAGGTTTAGAGATAGAAAAGTAGAGCTTATATGGAGCTAGGTTTAGAAATAGAAGAGTAGAACTTAGATGGAGCTAGGTTTAGGGATAGAGTTTAAAGAATAGATAGAGCTAGGTTTAGGGATAGAGGAGTAGAGATTAGATGGAGCTAGGTTTAGAGATAGAAGAGTAGAGCTTAGATGGAGCTAGGTTCAGGGATAGAGTTATAAAGATTAGATGGAGCTAGGTTTAGGGATAGAGTTTAAAGATTGGATGAAGCTAGGTTTAGGGATAGAGTTTAAAGATTAGATGGAGCTAGGTTTAAGGTTAGGAAAGATTTAGGAATGGAGGATTAATTTAAAGAAAGAGTAAGATATTTTGAAACAAATGCTTTTATTTTTTTCAGTTGGGTTTAGATCTAGGATCAATGGTTTGCAGAGGAGTAAACTTGGAACCCAATCCACGATCTAGATTATAAAATGCAGGTGGGTGGAAAGAAAATCCAAGATATGCATGTTTAACTTTTGTCCTCAATGTCAACCTTGTTCAGTTGAATCAGATTATTCAAATTGCTAAATAATATATCATTCAACTTTACTGTACATGATGTAGGTGGATTCGTAACTTCAAATGGTTGGAATATTATTTTTAAATCCAATTTAACGGAAAAATAAAGTTAGCTAGCTATATTGCACACTCTGTGCGATATATATAACTGTATTTTTTTTCTTTAAATGTGATAGATATATCTATTGGAAAAATAGCGTTTTCGCTGCAGTGTCTGGTTAACACCGGCCGGGGCCTTTTTTGTTTTCTTTTCAAAAAACTCAAATTGTCTAATTCCAATATCTTTTCAACCTGATGACGAAACCTTTGATATTTGGGTTACAAAGATATAGATTAGAAAATCAGAGTTTGTGTCAACGACTCAATTCGTTTGAAAATTTACAATTTTGGATTCTCTTTACAAGGGAACTGCAGATTTCTGCAGTAGAAAGAAGGAAGGAAATTGACAGAGATTATCTCTTTCCAAATAGAAAAAGTAGTACAGTCCCTGTAAAGTATTTGAACATCATTGAAACAATTGATCCAAAAATATTTTAAATAGTTCTTCTTAACCATTCATTGCCAACTCAGTGCTCATATATCAGTGAACAAATTATTATAATGTTCAAAAATCAACAGTAAACGGATCTATTTTTTAATTAACAAATTATTGTTGAACTCTTAATCTTTTTTCAGCACAGAGATTTAATTCATAATCCGTCCTCAAAGAATTCTCCATTTACAAATTGTTAACGACCGATTTTGATAAAATTATTCAAAAATCTATTAAATATTGAGTATCTATGGACCGGCATCTTTGTGCCTGTAAACTCTGGAATGGGATCAGATGATTAGTATGACTTGAAAAAATTGCAGGTAAAAACCGAGTTTGGAGAAAAATGATGATTCATGATTTTAATTTCAAGAACATGGAGACAAGAGGGGTTTAAGTATTCACTCTTAGCTGGAGAAAAATCTGAAGTAAAAAGTTTGGGTGGATCCTCTCAACTGCCATATTACCATTGGTCCTCAGTAAATCATTAGATCTGGAAATACACAACCAGGAGATCTCGGAACCAAGAATAAACCAGGATTTCACGGAACCAAGACTAAACCAGAATTTCAGGGAACCAAAACTAAACCAGGATTTCAGGGAACCAAGACTAAACCAGGATTTCTCGGAACTAAGACTAAACCAGGATTTCAGGAAACCAAGACTAAACCAGGATTTCACGGAATCAAGACTAAACCAGGATTTCAGGGAGCCAAGACCAAACCAGGATTTAACGAAACCAAGACTAAACCAGGATTTCAGGGAGCCAAGACTAAACCAGGATTTCAGGGAACTATGACTAAACCAGGATTTCTCGGAACCAAGACTAAACCAGGATTTCAGGGAGCCAAGACTAAACCAGGATTTCAGGGAACTATGACTAAACCAGGATTTCTCGGAACCAAGACTAAACCAGGATTTCAAGAACCCAAGGCTAAACCAGGATTTCAAGGACCCAAGGTTAAACCATGATTTCAGGGAACCAAAACAAAACCAGAATTTCAGGGAACCAAGACTAAACCAGGATTTCAGGGAACCAAGACTAAACCAGGATTTCAAGGAACCAAGACTAAACAAGGATTTCAGGGAACCAAGACTAAACCAGGATTTTACGGAACCAAGACTAAACCAGGATTTTACGGAACCAAGAATAAACCATGATTTCAGGAAACCAAGAATAAACCAAGATTTTAGGGAACCAAGACTAAACCAGGATTTTACGGAACCAAAACTAAATCAACAATAGTAACACAGTTTCAAGGCATATTAATAAACATAGAAACTTAGATGCGACATTGAATAGAGCAAATCTATTTAAGTCACCCCTTACTTTTCTACCATATTCATATATGAGACACCCTGAAAGTTGTTCACTTTTTGAAACTTTTCTCATCTCAAAGTAAAAAAAGAAAAAAATTCATTTACTACAACTAGAATATATTTCAACTATTTTTAGCGTACAACTCTAAAAGAACTATTTTTAACACTGTTATTTTGGTTCGCAGTGTTATAAAGTTTTTGGACAGAAATTTTCTCTTTATCGAGAAGGTTGAACCCTTTTAGATTTAGTTTTGTCCCAAGCTTTAGCGAAGGACAAAATATAATCTAAAAAGGCGAGAACCTTCGAGATATAGAGAAAACTTAAGTCCAAAAACTTTATAGCACGTCGTACCAAAATAATAGTGTTATTGGTATTTTTATGAAACGTTTGTGTACTTGTCTTATTTCTATGGCTTTTTCTAGATTCCATAAGCTTAGGAACAAAACAGAAGTCAAAATATAAAGTTTATCCAATTTTATTTTCATTTCAATTGAAAAAAAATATTCTGTAAATATCCTAAATTTTTTTGGAGAAATCCTTGAACCAATCAAAACTTTATTGCACACGTGCTATAATGTACAGCTAATTTAACTTTATAGCACGATGATTACTTTATAGCACGTTCATTATGAAATTCACGATGAAGCGAGGAAAAATGATAAAGTACACAATAGTTTCGTAATATATATATATTTATTATAACAGTTAACAAAAATTAGTATTCTAGATGTAATGAGAATATATACTTTTTTATTGAATTTTCTCTCAAAATCTGACCAATCTTTTTCCATCTAGTATATTTTGATTGCATTTTAGCACCGTTCGAAACAAAAAACACTATTTCTTGTAAACATTGTTCTATCTAGTTTTGACTAAGTATAATCTAGTAGACTCTGGAGATTTAGATTAAGTTTTCCGTTCTGAAGCAGGAGTAGTCCTGTCTCATCCACAACCTAGAGAAGGATAGATAGTTCTTGGGAGATCAAACAAATTGGGTTATAACCAGGAGTACAGATTAGAATTAAAACTAGAGAGGAATGAATTGAGATACAACCAGGAGTACAGGATATAATATCACCTAGAGAGGAATGAATTGAGATACAACCAGGAGCACAGAATAGAATACCACCTAGAGAGGAATGAATTGAGATACAACCAGGAGCACAGAATATAATACCACCTAGAGAGGAATGAATTAAGTTACAAAAAGAAGTGCATGATATAATACCACCTAGAGAGTAATGAAGTGAGATATAACCAGGAGTACAGGATAGAATAACACCCAGAGAGGAATGAATTGAGATACAACCAGGAGTACAGGATAGAATACCACCTAGAGAGGAATGAATTGAGATACAACCAGGAGTACAGGATATGAATACCACCTAGAATAATGAATAAATTGAGATATAACCAGGAGTACAGGATAAACTCGTACCGTACGGAATGTACTTTTTCATTATAAACTGAGGTGCAGATGGATATAGCTTGAAGCCCATGATATACTGGAATAGGAAACCTTATTATAATGGAATGTAAACAAGAATTAAAAATAAAATGAAAACCTAGAACTTTTTGATGAGAAAGATGTAACTCTAGCTAGACTGTAGACTGCAAAGTACCTGTGTAAGAGGATGGGATGGAAGACTAACAGTTCTTGTGATAGATGATATTGCTCTTTCAATAGAATCCAAGTTAGTTACAGCATTGAAGACAGCAAGCTGAATACACTGCCAGAGTTCCCCAGCCAACCCTGGTCTAGTGTTCATCTCCTCAACCCTGTAGATACAACTCTCAACCTGCTCCGGTAGGAGTGTAAAGGCAGGAGGACTGTGTCCTTGAGACTGGAGAGCATTTAGATAATCAAGGATCTGGAAACCTCGAATCTATAAAGCAAATTTTATAAAGAATTATGATGACGATTAAGAATTAAAAGGATTGTAAGCGTGTAATGTCAAGTTAGCCTCCATGCAAAGATGACAATGCTCGATACACAAGGGTACCCTTCAACATTTTATCTGATCAATAACGTGGAAGATATTGTGGTTTTAGAAAGGCGCAGTTGTAACTTTTGAAAAGAAACCATATTTGACAATGATCAGTTCTTAAGATTAAAAACATTGATATCTAATTAATACTTGATCAAACAAGGTTTTAAAGGGTATTGTTGTTTATCGGGCATTGCCAGCTTTGCATGCATGTACTCTTCGTCACGAAAAACAATGCGAAAGGTTTCTTTTCCGAAAAATCGGACATTGTCGAACTTTGATTTTATGACTTTTTTCGGACATTGAGAGGAGGTTCGACATCGAAGTAGATGTAGGAAGCAATCGGAACTGTTGACATAAATCGACAGTTTGTTTGGCGGAGTGAGATGTTTCTTGGGGATGGTCACTTGAAACTACGCTTACAGTCCCTTTGATGCCTACCTGGTCCCGTAAAAGCTTTTGATTTGAGTGTCTGCCCGGACTTCTTTTAAATAGTTCACATAACCCAGCCAGGTTGTGTGGAAGAAAACAGAATACAAAACTGATTTCAGTTTTAGCAAGGAGTTGGATCATTGCATCAACTTGAACCTGGATCTAAGATTATTCATCAATAGCTTGTGAGTTGATACAAATATTTATTTTGGATAAATATGTTTGTGATAAAATCTACCTGGAGACAAGACATTCTTGCTCTAACTTCAGAAAAGCTAAGAGGAGTCTGACCAAACCCTGCTCCAGGATAGAGAAGAGCTGGATTATCCACACACAATTCCTTACTGGAGAAAAGCAAAACATCTTAAAAAATTCTAAATAAAAGAACAATAAGATAAACCCACCGAGTTGATTTTCTCAGCAGCTCCAGAGCTAGGTTTGTACGTCCCATGGAGTATGATACATGTCTCCAACCCCGAACAGAATATTTGACTGGATTAGTACCAAGGGAGTGTCGAAGAATAAATTGATCTTCCCCAACCCTCTCCAACAGGTTTCCTTTACCTGAGAAATATACCATTATAGTTGTTAAATAAAAAATCAGAAAATTGAGATTTTATGAAATGTATTAACTTACAAAGATGTCCCCAGTGTCCCGAGAGCCTGTGGAGAAAAACCTCATCGTCAGACCAGGGACAGTTTCCAGCTCTGTGTAAGAGTGTAAACAAACCCGGAGCTGAGTTCTGAAACCGAACCCGTTTGCTCCCTCTTCTCCCAAGTGTACTGGTACTTTTACTAAATAAAGATGAGTTTAGCAATTCTAAACTGCACAATTTCCTTCCTTTTTTAAACATCAATTTTCTTACCTTCGAATTTCCTGTTCTTGTCTCTCTAGCAGGTTTAATATTTGCTCAGGATTGCCTCTGTTACTGAAGAGCATCTGGAACAAAAATCCTGATATTTCAAGTTTTCCACAGTTTTAATCCTTACCTTTCCTGCTCCCTTTGTCTTTGTAATAGTTTCAATCTTCTCCGTGTTAAACATATTCTGAACCTTCTCCTGGAGGTAGTTATAACAGAGATCAACAAACCCAGCACTTGGTTTATCTCCTTAACATTTACTGGAGTTAGTTAAACTCGGTAAGGGTTATGTAAATACTAGAATAGACGTGAGTGCACTAGAGAAGCAGTTAAACTAGCATCACAGAGTTCAACTAATTCTCCCAAATCATTGAATCCAACCTCAGATTGTTTTTAATAGCATTTCTTTCAATCAATAAATGTTTTAGTTTCATGTGAGCAAAATGTTTTAAACTATTTAATTTTTTTAAGAAATCACCTGATGTTGACGGGTTCTGAAAGCCCGGAGAATCAAAGAGAAATATATTACAGGGTTGTCTTGAGCTAGGCTTCAAACTTCTATTTATATACGTGACAAGGCGGGAGAGAAGGTCGGAGTAAAGGTTTACAGCCAGGCGTCTTACATTATCCACAGCTAGGGTACTACAGTCGGGTAGAACAGAACAAGCAGCTCTTAATCCTGTTCACAGATGGGGTACAGTTTCAGGATTCAAATAAAATTTAAATGTATTACCTAAAGACGAAGATGATGGAGACGGGGACGGATTTCTTGAAGAAGATGAGCTCAGGGTCATAGAAGATGCAGGACTGATTGTTCGGGGCGTATTTGCTCTGGAGAATACTAATCTTAAATCTTCTGGTTTAACACCAAGTAGGTTGGAGATTTTCTCTAAACTGGACGGATCTACTGATTCTCCTGATTCTGGAAAATGACAGGTTTAAGGTTAGTATTTTTAGTGACTTGTCAAAAACTCACCTAAACACTTTGCCACATATCCCAGGTTTGTTATAGCTGCAAGAATAATCCAGAATGAATCCTGCTCTTCACTACTAAACTTCAACTGGTCCATTGCTTCTCCAACCCGTCCCCAATCCTCAAGAGCCGTTAAAATCTCCATTTCATCCTAACAAGCAGATTTAATTATTTTCTTTTATCCGTGAAATATATCTGATATAATCTAATCTCTGACCTGGAGCGGAGTAAAAAATGCGTTCTTGTTTAGTGTCCGGGGAGGGAGAAAAAGGTTGGATTTGCCTAGAGCTGCTTGAATCTGATAAAGGATCGGAAATGTAGGTTCTCCTGCCATTCGTCCTGATACCAGAGATCTTATCCATTGGTAAAAATACAGTTATGTGATGTATAAAGAGAGTTTGAATAACATGAGAACAAAGTGTCAATTCATTCTTAACTTTCACCACAATCATATAATACAATTATATTTTCCGATAATTTATAATTTATATAAACAACCATTCAAGACCAATGACAAGATTAAAGACGTTCTAAGATTCCCATGCGATTTGAATCTTCCTAAAGTCTGTAAATAAATTAATCTTTGGATATGTTTCCTCCCTGTTCTAAGTAATCTACTTGTATCTGGTAGAGCAATCTCTAGTCCTCCTCCTTCCAACCCTCCGTCCAGGTTAAACTCCAACTCAGTGATGAGAACCAACCTGGAGGCGTGAGTGTTAAGACTAGTTCTGGTCGAACAAAAGCTCTCCAGGAGACAATCTACAGCATGCATCTTCTCAACTTAAAGAAAAAACGATTAAAAATTGTTTACATAAGATTATAATGAATTCAGTTAAAGTTATAGAAGGGGTTTCAAGACATGAACTGTGAGAAATTTGTAGAGCAGTTTTATTGGAGAACATAAGACAAGGTTAGGAGAACTATACTAGGTTAAGATTGAGAGAACTGTCCTAGGTTAAGAGAACTATACTGTACAATAAATATAAGGTTGAGAGAGCTTAAATAACAAAAGAGCACTAACTTGTAAACCTTGACTGTTCAGGTTTCTGTGTAGTCTCCAGGAGGTATCCGAGGGACTGTTTAAAGTTACAGGATTTCCCTGAACCTGATCTACCCAACATTACCAGGGACTGAGTTTTACAGGATAGGATGGATCTCCTGTACAGCTGTTCAACCTGATCTTCTAGCGGAGAAGAACCCGTCCCACCACCAGAATGTTTCCTTCGTGCCTACAGAAATACAATCTGGTTTTCTCATCTACATTTAACAACCGTTCAATCTTTATCTCAACAAATAAAATAAAATGTACAATTTTAAAGTTATTTTTATCATTGAATTTTATTAATCAACAAATATATTTTTTTTCTTCAAATATTTATCCATGCATTTGAATATAGTTTATGATTAATTCCTTGAAATAATGACCCACCGTTCTACCACACCCACTGTCAGTTCGCCTCATGGGGTTTATGGAGACTGGAGAGAATACAATCATTAATCAAACATGTATTATAGTCACAGAATATAAATTCCAATTTACCACTTTAACTTCGCAGAATCAGTTTGCAGCAATTTTTCAAATTGTCAACATAATTTGATTTGATTTTGACTTCAGTTATTCACAGTTTGTAAAATTTTATTAAATGAAAAAATGAAATATCCAAAAGTTTTTAACCATTTTATTTTTAGCCCCTTTTGAAAAGCGTTAAATATTCTTTTTATATTATAAATAAAGTATGCATCCGTTAAAAATGAAACAATTTTGAAAGTTTGATGATTTATATGGGGAATAATTTTTATTTCACATGTTAAAGAAGCACAAAAAATAAGACTTGAGAGACACCTTGAGAGAAATTATTTTGTCTTTGCTTTAACATTTATGGTTCCCTGCTGATATCAACATGTCTTTAATTTTGCCAGTACATTTAATGGCACCAAAAAAAGGAAATTTGTTTAGGTAAAACCCCAAATTCAACCTCTGGATAGTAATATATATTGGTTTTAAGTTACATATTGTCATAATTTTATTATCTAAAAAAAATAATTTTAATGAAAAAATGTCTGGGTAGAATTAATGGATATATTCCTAGAGATGATCCAAGTTTGGTCTGATATTCACCCTTAGAGAACCTGGCGGATAGGCTCGCCAGAACCTGACTCTCGGATACAACCTACAATCAGACCAAAAGATCTATGGAATAGGAAGACGACTTTCAGACTCCAGTTATGACTTTAAAAAGTCCAATAAGCATGGAACACAGCAAATGTGAAGTGTAAACAGACCCATTTTACTAAATTCATATTTTGATAAGTGTCTAGTAAAACTATTTGCTAGGTAACAACATCAAATACACAATTAAGTATCGCTATAAAGTCGTCTTCTTATTCCAGAGTTTTCTGGTTATCACTGTATTAAAAGTACAAAAATATGAAACACAAGCAATTGCATACGTAAACACAGACCTATTTTACTCAATACGTTGATTTTCAGTTACTTGCTTTGGAACAATATGAAATAGACATAAGACCATACTTAACTTAAACTGTATTTATCGATGATGAATTAAGAATTAAAATTTTAAAAGTTTATTAAAATTTTGTTGAGTCAAAGTGCTGAATGATTAATATTTGTGTCAAAAATTTCTTTTTGTTTAAAGATTGTTTGTGCTGCAAACTATCTAGATTTTAAGTAACCATTGCAATGGTTTAACTTCAGATCGTTTTTAAACAAATCCCAACCCTACTCTCTATCACTAGAATTACATCATTTTATTCTCTTAACAATGGTTAAGTGATATAGCGTTTTTATTCATTTTTAAAATCTGAGGTTTTAAAAATATACTCCCACTGTGGTTGTTATTGTTTTCCCCAGAAATCTTGGAATCAAATCATATGAAAAAGTAAACAGTAAATAGTACCTTCAGATTTGAAAGATCAGTAAATTGTACCTTCAGATTTGAAAGATCAGTAAATTGTACCTTCAGATTTGAAAGATCAGAAAATTGTACCTTTAGATTTGAAAGATCAGTAAATTGTACCTTCAGATTTGAAAGATCAGTAAATTGTACCTTCAGATTTGAAAGATCAGAAAATTGTACCTTTAGATTTGAAAGATCAGAAAATTGTACCTTCAGATTTGAAAGATCAGTAAATTGTACCTTCAGGTTTGAAAGATCAGTAAATTGTACCTTCAGATTTGAAAGATCAGACACATTTTCATCTTCTGAGTCCCAGGCCTGCAATAAAAAAGAAAAAAATTTGATAAGACGACATTTTGAATGATCTCTGGAACTGACATCTAGCTCAAACCGCATTTAAAGTATTTTAGTCATTGATAAAAAAAAAAATCAGAGAAATATCTGCATTAAGTTTTGAATATCAATGGTGACTTTCTCTTTGACGTTATAACTTGTATCCTTGTATCCAACCCGTGTTTAATCAATATCTTGTTTACAGCTGGAAAAATCCAGAGAATACAACTCCCTAGTATATCCTTAATATGCCGACTACTATAAAAGCTGCTCTCAAGAAATGGGAAGAGGCGAGTGGGAAGAAATCTTCTGAGGCTCGTGAGATCAAGTTGATCGGAGTTTATCCTCCCATAGAGAAGATGGAAGGACCTCTCCATATCCTTGTCAACTGTGAGAAGCTATCTCTCTCCACCAACCTAATCTCACAAATACAAAACCTCTCGGTTCTTAAGAACCTGAAAGTTCTCTCTTTGGGTAGAAATATAATTAAGACCCTTCAGGTAAGAGCGGAATAGAAAGATACAGAATTTTGAATTTATTTATGACATTTAGTTGTCTACCTACTTGTATGATTATTTAAACAATAACCACTTCTTCTAGTCCTGGCATTTCCAAAATGTGGTCTGCCTTTTTTTGTGCTGTATGTATAACCGGAAATATTAAGCATTTCGTTCAGTTTTCCATTTCATAAAAATATCTCCGGTAATATTAAAAGCACAAAAAAGACAGACCACATTTTGGAAATGCCAAGAATAGGGGTATTTTGTCATTATTAACTCTAGAATTTTACTTTTAGAATAAGGTTTACGACTAAATGACGCTAATAATTTCAAAGATCAAATACGTGGGACACCCTTCATATCCATGAACATGCATATGACCAAGTGTACTGCAAAAATTTTCAAAGAAATGTAAACAAACTCAGTCTTAGCTTAGTTGCTTGCTTCAATGACAATTACCAGATAAAAACTGATTACTCGGCCCAATGCAATCTCTAATTTTATGATCCTTATATCTTTGAAACTGGAAACATTTAAAACTATGAATATCGAGCTGAGCTTGGAACGTTTGTTTTGGATTCTCATAATTCCGATTGCTTGATCTGAATATCCACTGTGGGCCTTTTCAATTTGAGAATCAATGCTTTTAATTCATTTCAGTTATACCTTCAGAGTAAAATTACACTGCGGTATCAAATAAAGATTAAATTAATCTGCAGATTAACAAAAGATCTCAATATCCACGCACACAAATGGTAGATGAGCAAACCACCAGTTTGCAAAGATTGGATAGGTGAGTGAGTTGCTTTATGGTTCGAAGATTGCTTCTCCTACTTCTTAAGGGTATAGGGAGCTGCTGAGTCCCTGGAGCAACTATGTATCTCCTATAAAACTAGATTGTTTAGGGTATAGAGGGAGCTGCTGAGTCCCTGGAGCAACTATGGATCTCCTATACAACCATATTGTTTAGGGTATAGAGGGAGCTGCTGAGTCCCTGGAGCAACTATGGATCTCCTACAACCAGATTGATAAACTCAAACCTTTACGAAACCTTACTCGACTACACACCTTATATATGGCGCATAATATGGTATTATTTTATCCTCTCTAAAAGGGACTGTACACGCAAATTTGAGCGACTTTCCATTAACAAAGTGATATTTCAGATTCACAACGGTACCATTAAAAGCTTTGTCTAGACTCCATGTGATATTCATGTTTACAACTTCAAAAATTGATTATTTTTAATTGTGGTTAGTCTATTTCGGTTTCCTTTTTATTCCCTGCAATTTTCAGCTTGGTTTTTTAGACAAAGCTTTATAGTGATACTATTGTGAATTGGGCCTACCTTGAATGAAGTAGGTTAAAGGGTACCATTGTGAATTGGGCCTGCCTTGAATGAAGTAGGTTTAAAGGGTACCAATGTGAATTGGGCCTGCCTTGAATGAAGTATGTTGAAAGGGTACCAATGTGAATTGGGCCTACCTTGAATGAAGTATCAATTTAAATTACAAGGACGGTCTCTTCGTGAAAAGAAAATTATAATACGTATAATTTATGTATAAAATAAAGCTCTTTTTTGTATGTATGTATAGTATATATGCATATATGTTAGCTCTATATAGCTGGAAAAACGGCTGGACCGAATTTGCTGAAATTTTTTTGTTCTCTTCAAAAATCAAATAAATCTTTATTATATTGAACTGTTTTTGCAAAAAGATATTTCTGTCAATAAATTGCGATTTTAGATATTCTGCCTGGAGACTAGAAAATATTATAACAATTTAAATTCTTAAATGTTTTTGTATTCAGTACTTTCATTAGATATATTTTTCTTTTATATTTGCAAATTCCTTAAAAATACAACTTGGTTGTTTTAAATCCGGTTTCGTCCTGACGCACATTTAAACTTCCGCGGCCATGCGTCCATAATACATTTGTTATGAAACTTGGTAGATGCGTCAGTTTGGACATTTTAAAGTTTTTGTGTAGAAGTCTCATTTTACAAGTTTGATTTAGGTTCGGGAATGGAGAGAGTTTGAACATTTAACTGATCTTCCAGCTTTAGAGGATTTAGGAACAATATTATTTACAAACCTCTTTAGTTGCATTAATGCTAGATTATTCGAACTTATCTTTATTATTGGCGATAATTGTTTGTACATTAACTTGCCAAAACTAGTTTTGCAGCTTTTCTTTTACATGGTGAAATCTTAAGCGCGTCCCAAAAATTCGCTATATACCATGCCTCTTAGTGTATGGTTCGATTTTTAGATTTACACACATCCTCAATTTCCTTCAGTTCAGTCTTTAAATTTTGTGATATAAACTATAATATATTGAAATAGTTTTTATTGGGAACCCTTTGGAAGAGGAGGCAACTATCAATGGAAACTACACACAGCAGGTACACTCTTCACTAAAATCTACTATTTCTTCGGTCAGTGTACTGAATATCATTATAGTACTCACAGAAAGCTTAGTTTAGGGTGGGTGCCAATTCGAGACTTTATTTTCTTGGACTTTTTTTCTGGCTCCAGTATGATTTTATACAAAAAAGTCCTCGGAAAAAAAGTCCTCTAACAAGTGAAAATGCATGATTCACAATTCTAGGTTTTTCTTTTCTTCGGATTTATTTTCTTCAGGACTTTTTTTCCTGAGACTTTATTGGCAGCCCCCATACTATATTAGGAAAAGAAGTCCCAGGAATCCAAAACACAGGACTTTATTTCCAGTGACATTTTTTCCAGTGACTTGATAAAATTCGGACTTTTTTCTAAAGTTTTTATTTTCAGGTTTTTTTTCCAGAAACATTTTTTCCCGGGACTTTCTTACATAGATTCGTGGATTGTAAGGCCAAATAGATTAGAATAGAAAAAATTATCCCAATAAACATAAAGGAGTAAGGGATGACCTTAAAATTTGCTTTGATTTTTAAAAATGATGATATTTGCATGAAAGAAAGATTTTCAAAATGTGGTTTACTGTCGTTGTATCTTTGGAAAATGGCGAAGAGATTAAAAAGAACCTGATTCCTAGTTTCAAGAGATTAAGAAGAACCTGATTCCTAGTCTCAAGAGATTAAGAAGAACCTGATTCCTAGTCTCAAATTCAAATTTTCTAATTTCTTAAACATCTTTCAGGCCGCATTGTAATTCTTTAATATTTAACAACAAAATTCTGTTCGATCAAGTTAGAGTCAATGTTTGAAATATCAAAGGTTTAAACCATAAGGTTGCAGAGTTCTTGTAGACGATTTAATTAATAGAACATGGGAACAATGTTATCTCTGTATATTCCAGGTTTCTAAACGACTCCTGCTCTTGAAAAAGCTGGATGGATATCCTATAATACGAGAAGAGGACGATCAAGATGAGGACGATAAAGCAGGAGCAGAAGGAGATTCAGACGATTCAGATGTGGACCAATAAATAGTCCGGACTTGTAAACCAATAGTCCGGACTTGTAAACCAATAGTCCGGACTTGTAAACCAATAGTCCGGACCTGTAAACCAATAGTCCGGACCTGTAAACCAATAGTCCGGACCTGTAAACCAATAGTCCGGACTTGTAAACCAATAGTCCGGACTTGTAAACCAATAGTCCGGACTTGTAAACCAATAGTCCGGACTTGTAAACCAATAGTCCGGACATGTAAACCAATAGTCCGGACTTGTAAACCAATAGTCCGGACCTATGATGATAAACCAAACCTCTTCAAGTTTCCTGTTATCTATGTAAATAAATATTTTCGTATTTTAAAGTTTCTCCAAATTTATAAATCCTAGAACATATTCCCTAAAGGCATTTTTAGCCAAGGAACTGTTAAATCTCCTGTGTCCGAATTTAATGAATTTGAGCCGCGTCTTAAATCCATCTAAAAACCGGGTTCAATTGAGCACCGGCTTAAATCTTGAAACATTGAATATATTTGGAACCAACCATATTTGACCCGCGTCTCAAATTTAAACCGCGGCTCAAATTCTTTAAATACGGCCTCTAATTCTCTATTTTCCTATCCTATCTTTGTAACCTGATATCGAAGATCTTCTATATTTCAAACTTAACCCCTAAATGCGTAATGCCCGGAGGTGAATCCCTATGTGTATGTGATCCCCTAAAATGGAAACCTGTATGCGTGGTCCCCCTAGAAGTCAGCCACTGCGCGGCGTGAGCCTTAGGAGAATGGCTCTTATGAAAGTGAGCTTCCCTCTGATGAATGAATTAAACCCTCTCCATTATCAGCTGCTGGATACTCAACCCCCAGGATTACAATTGTAAATCAAAATAGCAAAAATACAAAAAAACTGTACACAATAAAAAAATGAAATAAAATAGAAATTAGTAAGACTCAAAAAAAAGATATTTCAAACTTTGAATAGTCAAAGTTTCAAATATCAGGTTTCAAAGATTTAGGAATTCGAAAATTATTGTGTGTGGCGAGAAATTAGTTTTTTATGAAAAAAAAACCTTTAGATTTAGATAATATTTCAAATGTTTATAAATTTTACACAATAACCATACAATGTCAGTAATTATATTGCAGATACTAGGTTGAAAACAATAATCAAAATGTCAAGGAAACTTGAAAATTTGATAAATCAGTGTAAATGAATGAATGAATAAATGAATGAAACCTGATCAAGGAATTTCTTTTCCACATCTAGAATTTCTCCTGTTTCCTCCAGCTCCACCCTAACCAGATCCTCTCTATCTGTTTTACTGCTCGGGTTCTCTCTAAACTTCCAGAATTAGTCAAAGAAACTCTCTTTATTTAGTAACCTCCGATACATGTATTTTTACCTCCGATACATGTATTTTTACCTCCGATACATATATTTTTACCTACGATACATGTATTTTTACCTCCGATACATGTATTTTTACCTCTGATACATGTATATTTACCTCCGCTACATGTATTTTTACCTGCGATACATGTAATTTTACCTCCGATACATGTATTTTTACCTCCGATACATGTATTTTTACCTCCGATACATGTATTTTTACCTCTGATACATGTATTTTTACCTCCGAAACAAGTATTTTTCAAAAAATCACAAATACAAAAAAATGTCAAAATAAAAAACATATAAAAATCAAATTGTAACTAATTTTTACTTATAATGAACGATTCTACCTAAAACAGGTTTGATTAACCCTCTGTATTTGTATTTTTTACCTAAACCTTGTTTATTAACCCCCTGTATATGTATTTTTTACCTAAACCTTGTTTATTAACCCCCTGAATATGTATTTTTACCTAAACCTTGTTTATTAACCCCCTGTATTTGTATTTTTTACGTAAATCTTGTTTATTAACCCCCTGTATCAAGTATTAACCTTGTTTATTAACCCCCTTTATATGTATTTTTTACCTAAACCTTGTTTATTAACCCCCTTTATATGTATTTTTTACCTAAACCTTGTTTATTAACCCCCTGTATATGTTTTTTTTTACCTAAACCTTGTTTATTAACCCCCTGTATTTGTATTTTTTACGTAAACCTTGTTTATTAACCCCCTGTATATGTTTTTTTTTTACCTAAACCTTGTTTATTAACCCCCTTTATATGTATTTTTCACCTAAACCTTGTTTATTAACCCCCTGTATTTGTATTTTTTATTTACCTAAACCTTGTTTATTAACCCCCTGTATTTGTATTTTTACCTAAACCTTGTTAATTAACCCCCCTGTATTTGTATTTTTTACCTAAACCTTGTTTATTAATCCACTCTGTATGTATTTTTTACCTAAACCTTGTTTATTAACCCCCCTGTATTTGTATTTTTTACCTAAACATTGTTTATTTACCCCCTGTATATGTATTTTTTACCTAAACCTTGTTTATTAAACCCCTGTATTTGTATTTTTTTTACCTAAACCTTGTTTATTAACCCCTCGTATAAACCTGGGATTAGTATTTGTATTCTTTATCCATAAGGTAGGGTTTAGTAACACCCAGTATATATGTATCTATGTATTCATAAGGTTGGGTTTAGTAACACCCATTATATGTATCTATGTATCTAGATAGACCTGGTTTTATTAACAAGTTTGTCTTGTTTTCTTGTTGGAACTGTTTTTAGCAAAATATCATCATTTTTCTCTCCCTCGCGTGCTAAATGTATAATCGAATCCTCTAGCTCTGTGTTCGGTTTCTCCTGAACAGAACAACTTGAATAACTAGGATTAATGTTTGGTTCCATTCCAAACTGCAAATTATATCAATTAATATATGTAAATAACTAAAACTACATAAATTCTTTATCGAAAGACTCAACAAAGATTCTGATGACTAGTTACAAATTAAAAAAGTAGACATTGAAAGCAAGAATCTAAATCCACAATTGCAAAACAGCTTACACAAAAATGACAAAAAGTGTACTTGCATTTTGGGGATTTTTCGTCCGTTAGTGGACTGCTAAGGTAAATGAAAGGGAGTATAGGCTAAAGCCTAAAAATCACGACCAATATTAGTTCTATCTGATGTTCCCATGTCTCGAAAAATTGATATAAAACTGTGTCAAAGGAATTGAGTCTTTGCCACAAACTCTGATTTTATAATCCTTATATCTTTAGAATCCAATGTCGTAAATCTTTGATATTTCAAACTTATATTATTTGATCTAACAGAATTCATAGTTTGAAATATCTAAGGTCTACGACATTGGAATATATAGGATTTAGGAATGCAGAGTTTGTGGCAAAGACTCAATTCCTTTATACCAAAACTCGTGTATAAGTGATATGGTATCAAAGTTTTAACCAGATCATATTCAGCAAATGCAGAACAAATTTGAAAATTAGGATAACCCAGAGGTGCCTAGAAATTTTAGGTAAGCTTCTATCATAAGTTGAATATAATACTTATTCATTTTGAATAGATATATCACTTAGATTCAGCCTGGTTATAAACAGTCTCATACATGGTCGACTTTGAAGTGTCGCAATCAGGCGCGCAACTAGAGATTTTGTTATGAGGGGGCAAAAAAGAAATATTTCGCCCCCCCCCTAAATTTTTTTTTTGGGGTGGGGGGCGCGGGGCGCGAAGGAAGTGTCCGGATAGCAAGAACTGTGTATAATCTGTAATCTATAATTACCGAAGGAAGTATCCGGATGGGGGGGGGTGTATTGAAAATGTTTGTAATTTATGCACTCAGTTTATTTAAGTTTATTATTACAAGTCAGGTTGTTTAAAAAATGTTCATTTTAAATATTTTGGAGTTTACTTCAGTGCTTAAAATACAACCAGAAATCAAATGATAGAAAATGTTCAGTAAAAGAAGTAGACTTCAAAAAGATTTTATTGGAAGTTCATAATAAAATTTTGTTCTCAAGTTAATATGTTCAATCAGGAGAATTATTGGACATTGTAATCTTTTTGTTTGTAAACAAGGTTTAAGAAAGCTATTTTGAGAACTGATTAGCTCTCTGACTGTTGAGCATGTCACTAGAGTTGAACATGTCCGGTCACGCCAAACTCATTAGAGTTGAACATATCCGGATACGCTAAACTCACTAGAGTTGAACATGTCCGGACACGCTAAACTCACTAGAGTTGAACATGTCTGGTCACGCTAAACTCACTAGAGTTGAACATGTCCGGTCACGCTAAACTCACTAGAGTTGAACATGTCCGGATACGGTAAACTCACTAGAGTTGAGCACGTCGGGGCTTGTATAGAATTAACTCAAGTTTGCTATCTATTTCAAGATTAAATTAACAGAGAGCAAAATAAATTATATATATTCAACATTAAAAACAAATAAATAATTATACATTATAAAAAGCATGTACAGTAAAACCTAATTACGCACATCTATTATTTTGGATGAGTTTTACATTAAAAGAGACTGTACACGTAATTTCGAGTGACCCTCCATTAATAGAGTGTCATGTTCGATTCACAACGGTTCCATTTAAAGGTTTGACTGACCAAGTATGAATTAGAAATACAGGTTTTTGATTTTGAAAAGTGATCGTTTTCATTTCGGGGTTCTTTACAAAAGTGACTTGAAACTAGACTATTGATCAGATTAAGGTTTTACAGGTAATTCTGTTAGTGGGCATTGCCCCCTTTATAAATGGGGGGGGGGGGTCACAAAATTGCAAGGCAGTCCCTTTAATAGTTAAAAAATGGCAAAGGCTCACAGAGTAAAAAACATGAATATGTAGTTTAACTTGTCAGTTTAATCCTTAAATATCTTACTTGGAGACTTAGATCCTTGATGTGAAGACGACCCACTCTGTACAACAGAAGAGTATCCACTATCCGCCATATTTTTAATCCTGCCGACATTCATCAGAATTTGATAAATAGTTTTAAAATCAAAATAGAAATCAATTTACATTCGGTAGTTCCCCAAAAATGCAGGAATACAACGATAACCTTTGAACAATAAAGATGGTTGAAAAAGTTCAGTGATCGCTAATGTTTCAGTATGACGTTTTTGTATCTGTTTAATTGACATATCACCAAAACACCAAATTTAAAAAAAAGTTGAAAAAACGAAGAAAAATATTTAAAAAGTTTAAAACTCCCGGATTTTCTAAAAATAATGAATTAGTTTGATAACTGATAAAAATTCCTGAGTTGTTTATGTTTCAGATGTTTTGATCTCTCTTGAAGGAATCTATCTCGACCCTCCAGAAACTCATTCTTCCGCCCGTTTTCCTGAACACAATTATTTAATCTTCCGCCCGTTTTCCTAAACACAATTATTTAATCTTCCGCCCGTTTTACTAAACACAATTATTTAATCTTCCGCCCGTTTTCCTGAACACAATTATTTAATCTTCCGCCCGTTTTCCTAAACACAATTATTTAATCTTCCGCCCGTTTTCCTTAACACAATTCTTTAATCTTCCGCCCGTTTTCCTTAACACAATTATTTAATCTTCCGCCCGTTTTCCTGAACACAATTATTTAATCTTCCGCCCGTTTTCCTGAACAGAATTCTTTAATCTTCCGCCCGTTTTCCTGAACACAATACTTTAATCTTCCGCCCGTTTTACTGAACACAATTTTTTAATACATAGAGATGCGTACACATTGTTGGGGCTGAGCCACCATAGTCCCCTGGATCAAAAAAAAATGTATGTTTTTAAAAGGGTTTTCATGTCCCAATGAGTGCTGAGTCTCCCCACTCCTTCTGGAAAGAAAAACTTCCCTTAACGCATTTTATGGTTTGTATAAAAAATGTTTTTCTGTGATATCGATCTTAGATTCTTATTGTTTTATTTATTAAAATTTATCCAAATTCATAAGAAAAGTAATCTGAATTAATTTAACCATCATTAAATATGTTTGGACATTTTAGGTTCAATGGCAAATAAATCGAATCTTGAAAACTGATGATTATGTTTTACCTGTTCCAGTGGAACCTCAGGTTTAGAAGGATTTGATTTTGATGCATTCCGATCTAAATATTTAAATAAATTTAGATCCAAATATTTATATAAAGATTTAGATCTAAATATTAATATTAATATTTCAATCTAAATATGGAAATTAAATATGTATGAATTGTAACAAAAACAGATTTTAATTGATTTCAAATTTAGAATGATTTATACAATTTAACTTGTTGTTTTAAGTTTTCGATTCTGGTTTCCTGCCTAAATGAATTCTGGTTTCTGGCCTAAATGAATTCTGGTTTTAAGTCTAAATGTACTCTGGTTTACGGCCTAAATGAATTCTGGTTTTAAGCCTAAATGTATTCTGTTTCCTGCCTAAATGAATTCTGGTTTTAAGCCTAAATGCATTCTGGTTTCCTGCTTAAATGAATTCTGGTTTTAAGCCTAAATGCATTCTGGTTTCCGGCCTAAATGTATTTTGGTTTTTGGCCTAAATGCATTCTGGTTTCCGACATAAATGCATTCTAGTTTCCTGCCTAAATGATTTCTGGTTTTAAGCCTAAATGCATTCTGGTTTCTGACATAAATGCATTCTGGTTTCCGGCGTAAATGCATTTTGGTTTCTGGCCAAAATGCATTCTGGTTTCTGGCCTAAATGCATTTTGTTTTCCGTTCAAAATGCATTTTGGTTTATGGCCTAAATGCATTCTGGTTTCTGGCCTAAATGCATTCTGGTTTCCGTTCAAAATGCATTTTGGTTTATGGCCTAAATGCATTCTGGTTTCTGGCCTAAATGCAATCTGGTATCCGGCCTAAACGCATTCTGGTTTCCGACATAAATGCATTCTGGTTTCCAGCCTAGATGCATACTGGTTTCCGGAATAAATTCATTCTGGTTTCCGGCCTAAATGCATTATAGTTTTTGGCCTAAATGCATTTCTATTTACGGCCTAAATGCATTCTGGTTTCCGGCCTAAATGCATTCTGGTTTTCTGCCTAAATGCATTCTGGTTTCCGGCCTAAATGCAATCTGGTATCCGGCCTAAGTGCATTCTGGTTTTCGACATAAATGCTTTCTGGTTTTTTGGCCTATATACATTCTGGTTCCCGAAATAAATGCATTCTGGTATCTGGCCTAAATGCATTTATATTTACAGCCTAAATGTTTACTGGGTTTCCGGCTTAAATGCATTCAGGTTTCCGGCCTAAATGTATTCTGATTTCCGGCCTAAATGCATTCTGGTTTCCGCCCAAAATGTATTCAGGTTTCCGGCCTAAATGGATTCTGGTTTCCGGCCTAAATGCATTCTGGTTTCCGGCCTAAATGTATTCTGGTTTGACCTCTGGATTTCCTCCTTTCAGGAGATCTGTCCGTAGTTAGTAACTCATATTTTATAATTTTAATTCCATAAAAGTTTTAAATCTTAACACTATTTTTAATGGTTTCTTCACCTGCCCTAAAATACTTTAACTGAAATAATAAAAGTTTTTAGTTTTTTCGTAATTGGAAAATCTCATTCTTCTGAAAATGTGCCCTAAACATTTCAGTAGATAGATAGAAACATGTTAGTTAAAATAAGAAAAGTGAATACGTTTATTAAGTCTGAACAACAATGGGGAAGATATCGTCGTTTTTCTAGCTTCACCAATTTTGTTCTTTGTCTCAACAACTTAAATCCCTTTCATAGATTTTTATTCTGAAACGCGTTCAATTCAGTGAATTTTCTTCAACGTCTCTGTGCATAAATCTGCAAGCGTAGACAGTACAATTGAAAATTATCAAAATTATGATTTTTTTCAGACAAAGAGTTTATGGATACTGTAGTGAATCTGGCCTATAACTAAAATCCATTTAATATAATACATTTAATATTTATATATATGCATGTTTTGACGGGGTCTCGGCCTTCATTTCTACCAAAGAGAATAGAATATATATTCTATTCACTTTGATTTCTATAGAATGATGGTTGATCCAGGTTGATCTTTTTATTTAATTATCTATGTGTGTGTGTACTGCAGTTTTTACATTTCTCCCGAAGTCGACATAAATGTATTCTGGTTTCTGGACTAAATGTATTCTGGTTTCCAGCTTAAATGTATTCTGGTTTCCGACATAAATGTATTCTGGTTTCTGGCCTATAAGTATTCTGGTTTCTGGACAAAATGCATTCTGGTTTGACCTCTAGTTTGACTGTAGTTTGTAACTCATATTTTATAATTTTAATTCCATAAAAGTTTGAAATCTTAACAGTATTTTTAATGATTTCTCCACCTACCCTAAAATACTTTAACTGAAATAATAAAAGTTTTTAGTTTTTGAAAATGTGCCCTAAACATTTCAGTAAATGGTTAAAATAAAATAAAAAATTTCTAAAAATCCTGCCACACATTTCTGTTTGAAAGAAAAGTGAATACGTTTATTAAGTCTGAACAACAATGGGGAAGATATCGTCGTTTTTCTAGCTTGAACAATTTTATTCTTTGTCTCAACAACTTAAATCCCTTTCATAGGGATATCGTATTTTTTATTCTGAAACGTGGTCAATTTAGTCAATTTTCTTCAATGTCTCTGTGCATAAATCTGCAAGCGTAGACAGTACAATTGAAAATTATCAAAATTATGATTTTTTTCAGACAAAGAGTTTATGGATACTGTAGTGAATCTGGCCTATAACTAAAATCCATTTAATATAATACATTTAATATTTATATATATGCATGTTTTGACGGGGTCTCGGCCTTCATTTCTACCAAAGAGAATAGAATATATATTCTATTCACTTTGATTTCTATAGAATGATGGTTGATCCAGGTTGATCTTTTTATTCAATTATCTATGTGTGTGTGTACTGCAGTTTTTACATTTCTCCCGAAGATAATGTAAATAATAACATTGTAACTGAAACTGAGCTAGAGGTTGTTTACTTATCCCCCAAAACTGCAGTACAGTTTCTGTGTAGACAAAACTTTTAAATATTTAAATTACAAGAATTTTTTAACCACAAGCATTAAAATATGGGATTTATAATTTGCTTGTCAAACGTAAGATATACTGTGTACTGTTAGTATGTGAGATATACTGTGTACTGTTAGTATGTGATGTGAGATATACTGTGTACTGTTTGTATGTAAAATATACTGTGTACTGTTAGTATGTGAGATATACTGTGTACTGTTAGTATGTGAGATATACTGTGTACTGTTAGTATGTGAGATATACTGTGTACTGTTAGTATGTAAGATATACTGTGTAATGTTAGTATGTAAGATATACTGTGTACTGTTAGTATTTAAGATATACTGTGTACTGTTAGTATGTAAGATATACTGTGTACTGTTAGTATGCGAGATATACTGTGTACTGTTAGTATGTGAGATATACTGTGTACTGTTATATGTGAGATATACTGTGTAATGTTAGTATGTAAGATATGCTGTGTAATGTTAGTATGTAAGATATACTGTGTACTGTAAGTATGTGAGATATGCTGTGTACTGTTAGTATGTGAAATATACTGTGTACTGTTATATGTGAGATATACTGTGTACTGTTAGTATGTAAGATATACTGTGTAATGTTAGTATGTAAGATATACTGTGTACTGTTAGTATGTAAGATATACTGTGTAATGTTAGTATGTAAGATATACTGTGTACTGTTATCATGTGAGATATACTGTGTACTGTTAGTATGTAAGATATACTGTGTACTGTTAGTATGTGAGATATACTGTGTACTGTTAGTATGTAAGATATACTGTGTACTGTTAGTATGTAAGATATACTGTGTACTGTTAGTATGTAAGATATACTGTGTACTGTTAGTATGTAAGATATACTGTGTACTGTTAGTATGTACGATATACTGTGTACTGTTAGTATGTGAGATATTCGATATAAGCTTGTTGCTAAGGGACAATATTTCTCTTCCTAGCTCCAACACATAGTGAATAATAAATACCATCACTTTGGCTCAAACATGATAACCACCAAAAAAGTTTTTTGAAAAAAGTTTTCGGAATTAAAGTTCTAAATTTTGGCACTAAAAAAGTCCTTGACATAAACAGTCTCTGGAAATGAAGTCCTACCATTTTAAGACTTTATTTTGTAGGACTTTTTTTAAGTTCCAGTATGATTTTATACAAAAAGTCCCCGGAAAAAAAGTCCTCTTATTGTAGAAAATGCAGGGGAACAAAAGAATGTTTACAAAAAAAGAGGCTTGATATTAAAAATACCTCAGGCTATATTCAATATGAAGATGCATAGAAGAAAAGTCCTTTTTATGAAAACGTATCAGACTTTACCTCTTTTTCCCAGGACTTAGGACTTTATCTCTTGGTTTTTTTTTCTTCGGATTTATTTTCTTCAGGACTTTAATTCCTGTAATCTTATTTCCTGAGACTTCATTGACAGCCCCCATATTACTTTAGGGAAAAAAGTCTTGGGAATCTAAAACTCAGGACTTTATTTCCATGGACATTTTGTCCTAGGACTTCAGAAAATTGGGACTTTTTTTACCAAAGTTTTGATTTCTAGGTTCTTTTCCAGAAACTTTTTTTCCTGTGACTTTCTTGCATAGATTCTTCAAACAGACAGTATTCAAAAGAAATATAGGTTTTAAAGAATTAAAGTGTTAAAACGTTTATGACAAAATCAATAAACTAGAATATCAAGGTTACATTATTATCGTTAACCTGAGACTATTTGTCCGATTCTGCCGAGTATACTTCCCAATAACTCCAGTTCCATGATAACTATGTATCCAGGTGTATCCCGGAGCTCTTCTCCTTGATAGATGTCAAGGTGAACCAAGACCTTGATAAGTGAACTGTACGGAGGATGGATTAAAAACAACTGAAGTTCGGAGGCCGGGAGAGGTTTGGAGAGGTTTGGAGAGTTCTGATCCAGTGTAAATAGTTAACAGATTAATAATTCACGATCTAATTTATTAATCTAAACTAATTGTCAATAATTTTTTGAATCATTACTTACCCGCCCTAATCCTTAATAATACCATTTAAACCTATTTAATTTTTACTTATCCATCTAATCCCAATATTACTTATCATTACTTATTCTTACTAATCCTTATTAACCCTACTAATCCTCACTAATTCTTACAAATCCTTATCAATTCTTTTCAATCCTAACTAATCCTATTTAGCCTGTACTACATATAAAATACTTATCCTCAATACCCCTTAATAATCCTAACTAACCAATACTAATCCTAATTAATTTTTATTAATCCTTAGTCCATCCATATCAATCCTTAATAAGTTTTACTGATCTTACCAACCTTTACCTATCATGACTAATCCTTATTAATCCTTACTAATCCTTATTAAGCCTTACTTACCCTTATTAATCATTACTAATCTTTACCAACTCATACTAACCCTTACTAATCCTTACTAAACCTTATTGATCTTTTATTACTCCAGAGCTGAAAACTTTAGAATGAAATATCCAGATATCCCGTCGAATAATTAATCTGGAGTTTAAATTCATGTGGAGAACAAGCAATATTTAATCTGGATATCAAGAAATTATGAGCTTCTCTGGATATTTCATTCTAAAGTTTTCAGCTCTGCTAATTTAAACTAATCTTTCCTAACCCATATCAATCCTTACTAGTTCTTACTAATCTACAGCAATTGATATCGTATCTTTCCTTATTTCGTTAACTCTCTCTTTTATTAAAATCTTGCATTAAAAGTTTCTCATACTGGAATCCTATCTCACTGTCCTACGTGACTAGGATGCATTCTCTGGGTGCATGTGATAGTTGAGAGATCGGAGAAAGCAAACCTGTCTGGACAAATTCACGTTTTATTCATGATTGCCAGGAGAAAACGCATAATATGGTCACGCAAAATATAACATACTTGACCTTTTACAATAACAAATTTTACTTTTAGCTTTTGCTCTTCAATTCCTCATTTGTCAAATTAGGCTCACCATAGACCTTTCCTCGGATCAAAAAACGGGAACCCGATCAGTCCGGCCGTTCGGCCGTTTATAGTTACAGGTAATCATGAATAAAAGGAAAAAGTATAAATTTTGTAAAGTCGTCTTTGAAGTCTGTGGAACAAGAAGATTACATTGAAACAATCTCATATTAATTTGATGCTTGAAAATAAGCTTATTAGATTATATTTTATGTTTTATTGTATTATTAATAATTATTTACAACTACTTTACAAGGAATTTAGTAAAAATTTGTAATTTTCCGAAAAAGTAGTTAAACAATATTTTATCGTCTTTTAAAATGAAAATGCTCGAATGTTTTAACGAAAACCTCGCAGAGCAGGTCGTTATTCTACTTTATTGTCTCAAGGGACGTAACATAACTTAACGTCCCTGTGATGGGGAATCATAAGTCGGTTATGTTTTTAAAAAGGCGGTAAAATCATAACTTGGTTAGTTTCAAGGAGAATTGAATACAAGGAGGGGGCAATAGGGTTTCCGTACACTTTGCTGTGACGTATTTGGGCTGCTGGAGAACTAGTTTTTGCGTAACATACTAATGTGCGGGTAGGTAGGACGGAGACGGGAGGATTCTGGACTAATGTGCGGGTAGGTAGGACGGAGACGGGGGCATTCTGTTCTAATGTTCGGGTAGGTACAGGACGGAGACGGGGGGATCCTGGACGAAAGAACATGTAGGAAGGGCGGAGAGAGGGGATCCTCGACGAAAGGACAGGTAGGAAGGGCGGAGAGAGGGATCCTGGACGAAAGACGGAAGCAAGGGCGGAGAGGGATCCTGGACGAAAGGACTGGTAGGTAGGACGTAGAAAGGGGATTCTGGACGAATAAAAATATGAAAATATTAACAATTTTACTACTTTGCTTATAATATTTGTTTTGCTCGATTAGGATGCCCGGGGGGGGGGGGGGGCGTGCACGGCGTTGCCCCTGGAATTTCAGAAAAACTTTTGAATTTTGAAGAAAAAAATAATAATTTCGTCTTTGTTACTCCCGGGGAACTCAAAGGTTCCCTTAAAATATTCAGCCAATTTGGTTCAGCCGTTTGGCCAGCTATACATATATATATTTATATACATATAGATAAGCGAAAAACTTTATTATATAGATTAGATATAGATATATTTATAAACTGCGCACACACTTGATGTCAGTGAAACCAAGCAGAACCGTTCTTCCACCTACACACCTATACACATGTATAGATCTAAAACTGGTATTCAAAGAAAGAGCTGGATTGTTGGCCCCGGTCCGGGAGGGTTGGAAAACAAGATGTGACTGGATTCACTGGGCTCTGTTATACATCATCTTCAACTTTCTTTATTCTTGTTTAATTTTTGTTGTGAATAAAGGCTGTATAACCTCCCCTGTTATATTTGTTGCGTGAATTCTGAGTAATTTATCTAGTTTTCAAAATGTGATTCCCCGTTACTAAACCAAGTTTCAAGTTTTCCAAGATTCTCTCAACCAGACACTGGAACCACTGGAAACCTGCAGTACTATCACAGGCAATGTGGAGATCAGATCTCTTAGGGTACATCACATTGATATTGATTTTGATATTGATATTGATTTTGATATTGATATTGATATTGATTTTGATATTGATATTTATATTGATATTGATATTGATATTGATATCGATATTGATTTTGATATTGATATTGATATTGATTTTGATATTGATTTTGATATTGATTTTGATTTTGATATTGATATTGATATTGATATTGATATTGATATTGATATTGATAATATTTAAAAATAATAAAATAATGAAATTAGATATAATAATAAAGTGATAACCATAGTATAATCATGATAATTTAATTTATAAAATATTATTTCAGAATGATTAAAATGTTTAAGTTATGGTTGTTTAATATTTTAATACAATTAGCAGTAGCTCAACAAGTCCCTGGCCAGGTATTCAACATATTTTTTTAAGTCGCAAACAGCAAAAAGTAAAATGAAAGTTTTCGAAGTCTAACTTTGGATTTCTTAACTTGTAACTATGAGACAACTTCTAAAATATTCCCTGGTTTCAACTTGTATTTCAATCCCTGGATCCAGCAGTTTTGTGGTCCTAAGGATTACATTTTCCTTTTCAAATCCCTGGGTCAGATCGAACCCAGCATGGATGTTTTAGGAAATCTCGTAAAGTTTACTAAACGTAAGAATGGAATAAAATTTTTGATAAAACACAATAAATTTCCAAAAAGTTTCAAGTGATGGACCAGGTAAAGATGGCAATGCTCGATTTACAACTGTACCCTTGAAACCTTAATCTAATCAAAATGTGGAAGATATATTCGTTTTTTTTCTGACTCAAAAAAGTTTTTTCCATCTTTGCATTAATGGTCACATTGAATTTAACTTACAGTCCTTTTACGCTTTTCATATTATTTTTGATGTAAATAGATTATCTAAGTATTTTGTATCTAAATTTAAAATCCTGAATTTTTAGTTTTCTTCTATTTTCAGGTTAGTTCTACTCCAAGTCCTAGTTCTACTCCAGGTCCTAGTACTACTCAAGGTCCAGTATCCGGAAAACCAACGCCACGAAACGAAACCTTCAAACCTAATACTGAACCTGCTGAAATTGGAACTGGTGCCTCGGGGATCGAACTTCCATTGGTAAACCCGAACCCGAAAAATGAAGAAAAAAAGGTCATAGAAGCCTTATCCAATGCCATGTTGGACTTCAGGTTGGTTTAAAGAAATATTGCCAATATACTAACCCCGTACCATCCGAGCGGGGGAAGGCAGGCGGCCATGAGCCACCGCTATTTCCCCTTTTGTGCCACATATTAGCTTTTTTCTCTTCCGGGCCACCACATTTGACTCTTCCGGGCAAAATGGTATATTTAGGGCCTATTCTGAGTATCTTTCAAACTTTTATCTAAGAAACAAATAAAACTTTAATCTAAAACCATTTGGGCCGCAGACTCAACTGGACAGATGGAAAAGGTCAAGTAGATTCAACAAAAATCAATGACACGACTTTATTACCTCATAGCTCCTCGATAGTTTTCATAAGAATGCAGAAACATACAATTTATTTGTTATATATATATATACAGTGCCACTGTAATGCAAATCAGAAGAATAATACAAATGTTTTTGATAATAAAAATATAAACCTATATTTTATTGCTAGTCAAATCAATATTAAACCAAAGCAACTGAGTTTTTAACCCAAACTAAATTTTTCACTAAAATTTTCCAATCCCTATATCTTTGCAACCTGATAGTATAAACCTTCCAAACTTAGATTATTTGGTCTAACATAGTTCATAGTTTTAAATATCTAAGGTCTACAACATTGGATTGCATAGATATAGGAATTAGAAAATCAGTTTGTGGCAAAAACTCAATTCCTTTGTCCAAACTTTCCTGAAATTGAATAACAAGTTTTTGCGCATGAAAACCTGAATTGATACTCTATTTGATTCTAACATGAAAGAAATTGAGTCTCTGCCACAAACCCTGAATTTCTTATCTTTGCAACCAATGTAAAAGATCTTTTATTTTTCAAACTATAAATTCTGTAAGATCAAATACTCAAAGTTTGAAAAATCAAAGGTCTGCACTATCAGGTACCACAGATAAAGGAATTAGAAAAATTGGGTTTGTGGCAAAAAGTCAATTCCTTTGCTTTAATTTTACGGGCCATGGCTTTTCTTGAAATCAAATCCAAAGCAAAGACAGCATAACAATTTTCAATTCTAAGAAAACTGACTAAATGAATTCCGTACAGTAATTTTCTGAAGTCTCATCCTTTGTGGGTAACCCTGTATATTAAGATTCTACGTGGAATTAAGATATTATTATTTTCAGTGAAAGATTCTACGTGGAGCTGAGTAAAAGAGAGACTGGTAATTTTGTGTTCTCTCCTCTCAGGAAATTACAACTTAATAAAGCAACAAGAAAAGCCTAAGGGGAGAGATTTGGTATGGGTCTATATGAAGATTATGATTTTGTATGGGTTTATATGAAGATTATGATTTGGTATGGGTTTATATGAAGATTATGATTTGGAATGGGTTTATATGAAGATTATGATTTGGTATGGGTTTATATGAAGATTATGATTTGGAATGGGTTTATATGAAGATTATGATTTGGAATGGGTCTATATGAAGATTATGATTTGGAATGGGTCTATATGAAGATTATGATTAGTTAGTGTCTTTTCAACACGATATAAAGTACAGCAAATATGCAAACAGTTTTGTATCCGCATCTAAGTTTAATACGTGAGTAGTTTACACTCGGCCCTGAGTTTGATGGCTCTAGGCTCTACAGAGAACTCCACCACTAGGACGGAGACATTATCCGCTCTAGGAGGAATCACCAATACCTCGAGACTAATGGAGGCTTATAGGAACGTTAATATTCAATCAATGCAACAATTATTCCATATCAGTCCTTAGTTCTTGTGTCTGTGCAGTGAACGTTTTTTAGCCCCAGCCTTCCCCCCATCTAATCTCTTATGTACATAACATCGATTAGGTTAGGTTAAGGCAATTTCTGGGCCAAGTTCTGCGGTTAGGATAGGCCAGGGCCGACAGCTGCGGCTAGGCTAAGCTAGGGGCCGAGCACCGTGGCTGGGATCGGCTAAGGGGGCCGGGCTCTGCGGCCACATGTCCAACTATGTCCATGTGTTACATATGAGATGTATTTAAAAATTGATAAAGGGGGGGGAGGGTGTAAAAAGCGTTCTCTAGGAAAGTTTAAATCTCTTTAGAGAACTCTTATTTGGTTAATTAATTTCTTGTTTACAAATTATATAAACAAAGGTCTGAGAAACCGATGCAATGTTAATAGCTCCAAACTATTTAAAGACATGGAAATAATTACTTATGTTCCTCAATTGAATATTCAGAACTTTTTAGGAATATTTTAAATAATTCCGACCCTGACCATCTGGCTTACGGGAACCATATCTGGGTAAACAATAATGTTGAACTACAAGATAAATACAAGGAAAAAATCAAAAGTTTAGATGCTCAAATATCATCTCTCAACATGGCAGATCAGAGCTCTCTGAACGCTGTCAATGATTGGGTTGCAAAACTAACCCGGAACAAGATTCCCCAAGTTCTCTCCGATCTGCCGTCTGAGACCCAAGTTCTGATAACAAATGCTCTCTACATCAAGGAGGCTTGGACCTTGAAGTTCCGAGAGGCGGATAAACGTGAGTTCTTCAGGACAAATGAAACGAAGCCGATAGATGTAAATATGATGGAGAGATTTGGAACTCATGCTGCTTATGGGCTTTTTAAGTAATATTAATAAATCTAAGAAACAAATAAAACTTTAATCTAAAACCATTTGGGCCGCAGACTCAACTGGACAGATGGAAAAGGTCAAGTAGATTCAACAAAAATCAATGACACGACTTTATTACCTCATAGCTCCTCGATAGTTTTCATAAGAATGCAGAAACTTAGACTGTAGACTGTAGACTGTAGACTGTAGACTGTAGACTGTAGACTGTAGACTGTAGACTGTAGACTGTAGACCGTAGACTGTAGACTGGGTTAAGATGTTTAAGTAACAGTCTAATTAAACATTTTCAAATTATGAAAACAATTCAGATTTTGAAATGCAAGTTATTCTTCCAAATGAAAAAATAGATTTGGGCCTCATGGAGAAATATTTAGGTAATTCTAGCGACATCACTTTAATTCTTAAATCATGCTTTGCAATATTTTTTTCTCTAAAACTAAAGAATGACTTTTTCAAATAAATTATAAGTAGCAGCTGTAAAGCTAGGATTAATTTTAGATGACAGTATTTATCAAAGTATAAACGAGAAAAGAGGAGGAGGATTCCGTCTTTTTAAATCCGCCAAGGTAAAGTTGACATTTTATTGATCATTAACGAGTTGTCAACTTTTTCACTAATTTAGATATTCATAAAAAGACTTGTTTTTGGAGTAAGGTTAACATAACTTAGTCTAACTTAAAGAAACGTTATTCTAAGTGCCAAAATGTAGAGGCTTTTAAAAAAACATATTTTACAAAATATCTTACTAAATGTCTTACATGCATATTGTATATTCTACTAAACATTTTTAATTTTTCAAAATAGTTTTTGCGATTTTTCTCATAATTCTGCAAATTCTTAAAAGAAGGTACAATCTTAAAAGGACTGTCAAATGATTTAAGTTACCTAGTTGGTGTATGCCAAATTTACAAAGTTACCCTTTAAACCGCAAAAATGATGAGAATATTGTTGATTTTCTATCTGAAAATTGATCATTTTAGTTGTAGTTTCTCTGTTAAAGAGACAAAGAAAGAAAATTACAAAATTCAACCCTTTTAAAGATGATATCTTCTTCATAGTTGCTCAGATAAAGGGTAAACTTGGGAAAACATTTCATTTTAATGAATCTTTATTTTTTATTTGTTTAGGATACAACGAGACGAAATTTCGCTGAAGTTCGCATAAAAATGCCAAAGTTTAATATTGAAACCGATATTGATGCATCGCAGGTTTTGAAGAAATTAAATGTAAAACAAGTTTTTTCAGGTAAAGTTAAAAGGAATTGAGTCTTTGCCACAGACTAAAAGTTTTTAATCGCCATATCTTTGGAATGTATTGTATTAGACCTTTGATATTTCAAACTTATATTATTTATTCTAATTTAATTCATAGTTTGAAATATCATAGGTATCCTAGATTGGGTTACAAAGATATTGGGATTCGAAAATTAGAGTTTTTGGCAAAGACTCAATTCCTTTGTTGGAAGGGTTGTCCAAAAAAATTAAGAGTAAGTTCATCACATAAAGATTGATCAATAGAAAAAGTTTCTGAAACCTTTAATTTAAACATTTTGGAATTCTCCATATTTCTTTAATCAGAATAATGCACGGGGATTTGCAATCCATGGTTTTGAACCATAAAGATTTTATTAAATGAAAAATGAAGATGAATAGGATGGGGGTTTGAAAAGTTAAGAATGAATAGAATATTTGATCAATTGTGGTTTAACAAGATTATTTTTGTGTATGGGTGGGGGTCAGTTTGTACAATCTTATCTTAATTCTTTTTTCAATCATATTTTGATCCTTTAAATTGATCTAAAATTTATTTATTTAACTGAAAGTAGTAAACTAAGCATGAATCATTACCAACTGATGATCAATGGGAACTATTTATCTTTGATATTTCTCTGTAAATAGAATATAAAATTCAATCATGGTTTATTCTATTCTCTTTTTCATTAAAAAACCAGAGTTACCCACAAGGATGAGACTGTAAAGAAGACCTGAAACTCATTTAATATGACTATCCATAGGTCTCATCCTTTGTGGGTAACCCTGAATATGTTTTTTAAAGGGCTTATAGAAGTAGTTTTTATATATATCAATTATTCTTTTATTGTACAAAGGAATTGAGTCTTTATAACAAACTCTGATTTGCTAATACCTATATTTGTTCCACCTGATGGTGTAAACCTTTGATATTTCAAACTTAGATTTTCATAGTTTGAAATATTGACGGCATTGGATTACAAAGATATAGAGATTAGAAAATCATAGTTTGTGACAAAGACTCAATTCCTTTAGACTTGTGGTGGTATATAAGTATTTATGTATAAATATTTTTTTTAGCTGAGAGTGAGTTGGGAGAAATGGTGAAATCTAAGAACCTAAAAGTTGACAAGGTTGTTCATAAAGCTCTTGTTAATGTTGACTACGAGGGTACTGAGGGTGCTGCATCTACAGCTATTAATATAGTTCCACTCTCAGCTAATTTTGGAGACAGGGTTGAGTTTATCGCAGACCGTCCGTTCATGTTCCTGGTTTTTGATAAAGTAAACAATATTCCTATTCTGGTCGGCAGGGTTGTTAATCCACAACAGATCGCCCTGATCAGTTAAACTAGTATATTATGATCTGTGCTAATTATATCTAGATATCAGGATCGTAATAATATCTCTATAGTTCTCCTGATAAATCTTTTAACGAGTCTTTTTTAATTTTTGATTTTTTCCTGTTTTTCATTTTTTCAATTTCAGTTTTACAATTTCAGTTTTTCAATTTCAGTTTTTCAATTTCAGTTTTTCAATTTCATTTTTTCAATTTCAGTTTTTCAATTCCAGTTTTTCCATTTCAGTTTTTCAATTTTAGTTTTTTCAATTTCAGTTTTTCAATAGTTTGTTAAACTATAGGTTGAAGTTTAGGAATATAGAGGAGTGGTTGAACTAGGTAAAAATAGTTAAACTAATTTTTATTGTGGCCAACAGTGGTATAGAGAATTAGTTCATCTAGCAAAACCTAGTTCATCTACTTCTCCATTTCATAAAATCCAACCTTTTAAGGTTTTTAATCAGGAATTATATAATGAGAAACATGTATTTACAAAAATAATCAATAAACATTCTGAAAACAAACAACACACTTTCTAGTTCTAATGAGCTAGTAAAGGGTTTAAAGAAGAGCGAAGGAGTAGAAGATGAGGGAGGGAAGAGTTTGAGTAAAGAGCAGAAAAGAGGAGAGTGGAGAAAACGGGATGAAAGAGAGGGAATGTGTGAAGAATGGGGAAAGAAGGAAAGAAGGAGAAGAAAATAATTGGCTAAGAATTATAGAATTAAAAGTAAAATGAATCATAAAGGTCGGACGAATAAAAGGAGTAGATTAAAGAAAATAAACTGCGTAGAGGTCGGACGAATAAAAGGAGTAGGACAAAGAAAATAAACTGCGTAGAGGAAAGGTCGGACGAATAAAAGGAGTAGATTAAAGAAAATAAACTGCGTAGAGGAAGGTCGGACGAATAGAAGGAGTAGATTAAAGAAAATAAACTGCGTAGAGGAAAAGGTCGCACGAATAAAAGGAGTAAGATAAAGAAAATAAACTGCGTAGAGGAAAGGTCGGACGAATAAAAGTAGTACGATAAAGAAAATAAACTGCGTAGAGTATAACGAGTGTTGTAATGAAGAACAATGAATAGAGTTTAAAATATATTTTAAAGAAAAGAGTTTATCATAAAGCTTGGACGAATCTCCCCAAAGAGGTAGATTCAGAGTTCCACAATATTTTCCACCATCCAGTTCCACACCAACCTGGAGATAGTAAACCTTCATGGTACTTAGGGAACCCAAGATTAAATCTATTCGGGTGAAAAGCAGTTCGTGTCTCCTGAAAAAGGGACATGAGGTATTTTTTTATTATCAACTTCTATATTTCTATATTACATTATATCTAACGGTATATCTTATAATGTAAAATTGTATGATTGTGAATGGTAAAAAAAGTAAAATATTTATGAAAAAACACTATTAAATGATTTTAAAAAACTCACCTTGGTAAGATTTTTCACAATTTTTTTCAATTCTTGAACTATAGATGGTTCGCTCTCCGCTAGGTTTTCAGTCTCGTTCGGGTCCCTGGCCAGGTTGAAGAGAAACAACTCATTTTTTTCTTTCTTGTGAGGTTTAAACTCCTGAGTACAATATCTTCCAAATTGTTCTTGGTGAAATATTGAGAGTATTAGGAGGCCGAGGAATATGTTGAAATAAAAGTCATTGTGAAACTCCATTTAAAGAGTGCCAGGTCCTATTCACAACTTTACACCTTTATCTGATCCAAAATGTGGAGGATATCGTCGTTTTTCGAGCTTGAAAAGTGTTCAGTTCTTACATTGCTTTTTTACCAAGAAATGCGAAAGTCTGAGTCACTGTTACAGATAAACCACAATTTAAAATAACCAATTTTTTAAAGAGAAAACATGAATATCTCATTTGTTCTTGATCTGATATAGCTTTTAGGTACTTTAGGGTACCGTTGTGAATAGGACATCCCACTCTTCAAAGATTCCACATGTAAGTTGAGTTGCATTTTTATATCAGAAATTTTTCTGGAAAAAGTCGGCTTTCTGTCCTTTCTGTCCTTTCTGTCCTTTCTGTCCTTTATGTCATTTCTGTCCTTTATGTCCTTTATGTTCTTTCTGCCCTTTATGTCCTTTATGTTCTTTATGTCTTTATGTCCTTTATGTCCTTTATGTTCTTTATGTCCCTTAAGTCATTGATGTCCTTTATGTCATTTTTTTTGTACTTTATGTCCCTCAATTAATTTATGTCCTTTATTTCCTTTATGTCCTTTATGTCCTGTATGTCCTTTATGTCCTTTATGCCCCTTATGTTCTTTATGTCCCTTAAGTCATTTATGTCCTTTATGTCCTTTATATTCTTTATGTCCATTATGTCCTTTATGTCCTTTATGTCCTTTATGTTCTTATGTCCCTTAAGTCATTGATGTCCTTTATGTCCTTTATATTCTTTATGTACTTTATGTCCCTCAAATCATTTATGTCCTTTATTTCCTTTATGTCCTTTATGTCCTTTATGTCCTTTATGTCCTTTATGTCCTTTATGTCCTTTATGTCTTTTATGTCCTTTTCGTCCGTTTTGTCATTTTTGTCCTTTTTGTCCTTTTTGTCCTTTTTGTCCTTTATATCCTTAAAGTCCTTAAAGTCCTTAAAGTCCTTTATGTCCTTTATATCAGTGGAAATACAGTTGAGTAACCATTAAGAAAACTATAGAGAAAGAAAAGGAAGAGTTAAAGCGTATCTCATAATTCCATCAGATGTACACAACGGACCACCCTATTAATTAATTAAAAGGATGGTCGATTGTGTTTATTGTTTACGTATCTTGGCGACCACCCTATTAATTAATTAAAAGAATGGTCGATTGTGTACCTTGTGTACGTTTCTTGGCGACCATCATATTGATTAATTAATAGGATGGTCCGTTATGTACATTGTTTACGTATCTTGGCGACCACCCTATTAATTAATTAATAGGATGGTCGATTGTTTACATTGTTCACGTATCTTGGCGACCATCCTATTAATTAATTAATAGGATGGTCGATTGTTTACATTGTTCACGTATCTTGGCGACCATCATATTAATTAATTAATAGAATGGTCCGTTATGTACATTGTTTACGTATCTTGGCGACCACCCTATTAATTAATTAATAGGGTGGATTGTTGTGTACATCTATGAAATTATGAGATAAGCTTTAACTCTTCCTTTTCTTTCTCTCTGAAGAAAACTATCTTTTACGAGTATAGGGACTAAAGTTGTTTACAACCTTGCTCCGGAGTATAAAGTATAAAGTGTAAAGTATAAAGAAAAAATGTCATAATTCTTAAATTGGGAAAATATTCCTTTGTTTGTCCCCAAATCAGCTTCCAGTTATTTTTTCTAACCGCAAACTGAAAGGTTTTGCTTTGATCATCCAGGTCCAAATTATAAACTAAAAAAATAAATGTTGTTAACATATTCCAAATAATTAATTATTTTCAGTTTCGTTTACTAAGACAAACCTAATATTTCTCTCTGGGATATCTCTCCTGTCGTTAATGGTTCCCAGATATCAACTCCATCAGTTTCTAGGTTGGACAGTTTCTCTCCAGATAATCTGAGCAGGGTTGGGAACCAATCCACAATATGAACTAAACATCTTTTAATATTTTTATACTGATGGAAACAAATTTTATTCGTAAAATTAAATCGGAGTAAAGTTTTTGTTATTGGCCTGATGTGATTCGTTTGATTTTATATAAATATTGGAAACCTAGTGCTGAGCTTGAATACCCAGGTGTAACCAACATCTGGTGTAGTAGAGGTGTTCCCTGGATAAATGCTGGAACACGAACCCCTCCCTCAAACACGTAACCTTTCTTTCCTCTCAGGCTTCCGTTGGCATCGGAGTGCCCGGAGCCGTTATCGGAGCTGAACACAACCAGAGTATTCTCGTCCAACCCTGGAGATAATATCAAACTAAGGAGTAGACCCATCTAGAGTATTCTAGACCAACCCCTGAGATAATATTAAATTATGGAGTATTCTAAACCAACCCTTGAGATGATAATAAACTATGGAGTATTCTAAACCAACCCTTGAGATGATAATAAACTATGGAGAAATTAAACCTCAACCCCAGAGTAAAATTTTGTATTTAATTTGTTTTGAACGAACCTGTTGATTTGAGTTTGTCTATTATTCTTCCAACACTGTCATCTATAGCAGTTATCATAGCTTTCCTATTCAAGATTGATAAATAAGGTTAGCCAACAACAAAAAAGGGATCGAGTAGTAGAATTCTCATGTAAGCTAATTTATTCTTTTAGCAACACAAGAATATCAGATAAAAAACTCTTTAAAAAATAACAAAGTATGTATCTTAAATATATAGTTTTCTATCTTTACGTTGGCTAAATAGCATCAAGACGACATAGTTTAACTAATATAATGCCATACCAACGTAGAACCCTCAATGTTCTTCGTTAGTACAATCGTTGTACTCTCCATATAGTGTACATCGACCTTATACCAATGTTTCATGAAAATTGTAAATTGTTTGCGCAAACTGATTTCTACACAAATTGCCCAAATCACATGAAAACAGTTCTTATATTAAAAATTTCTATTCAATCCGCATACCCTCTTATCGTCAATGACTTATTATATGCTTTTAATGTTTTACTACTTCACTGGTGTACTCTCCAATTTATATGTTTTGCAAGATCCAAGTATCCTTGATTGGAAAATTTTTAATTTACGAAATGTATGTATTTAATCCTTATACAAATCTCTCAGAAATGTAAACGAATTTGTCGTTATTATTGAATACATGTAAACTATGTTGTACAATTTAAATAATAAGACAATAAATATTTAGATCTCAAAAAATTTTTTTATGTATTTAAACAAAGAACCAGAGGAAGAAAGAAATCTACCAGGTGTTGTTTTGAGTAACGTTTTTTTTTGTAAAAGTTGGATGTCTAATCTGTCGATGAATTTATTATTATTAGCTGATATTGTCCTGACCAGACCTATTGTTTAATCTGATATTCCTCCTGATCAGACTGATTGATTTACCTGATATTCTCCTGATCAGACCGATTGTTTTACCTGATATTGTCCTGATCAGACCGATTATTTTTCTGCTTTTTTCTTCTATTCTTCCTCTCGTACATTTCTTTAAAAAAAAGGATTAAAAGTTTTATATTTGTTGGAGCCAGGGGTCAGACCTTTTATTTGAGATTGCACAAAACTGCAATGCCTCTATTCAATGTCCACATTAGAAACTTTTAAATTGTGGCGATTAAGTTCATAAAAAAATACTGATGAAAGAAATAAGCTGAATAAGTCCGACCAGAAAGGGTTTAATATTTTAAAAGTTCTGAACTCGGATAGGGTAAAATATTTTCAGGGTGAATATACTTTCTAATATAATATAATATACTGGTAGGGAGGATATATACTTACTAATATATTTGTCAGGGGTCTGGTAAGGTGGTTATATACTTACTAATATATTTGTCAGGGGTCTGGTAAGGTGGATATATACTTACTAATATATTTGTCAGGGGCATGGTAAGGTGGATATAAGCTTACTAATATATTTGTCAGGGACCTGGTATAGGGTGAATATATACTTACTAATATATTTGTCAGGGGCCTGGTAGGGAGGATATATACTTACTAATATATTTGTCAGGGGCCTGGTAGGGAGGATGAGCAGCTGTCAGAGAAACTTCAAGAAACCAAGGATCTGAAGTCGAAGCCTTATCTAAGGGTTAAACGTATTATTTCAGAAGAAATAGAAAAACTAATAATTAATGACTAATGGGAATAAATATATTTTTTACCTAATATATTAATAGTTTCCTCTTCCCAAAGAAATGTGCTGTACAATCCAAGGTTCTCATAGCTATACAACAAATCAAAAGATCAATTAGAGCAAAACTTTCTATCTAAACTCTTAAAAGAACTGTTAAGGAAAAATGAAAGGGTATTGGCTGAAACCTAAACATTTTAGGAGTTGATCACGACGTACAAGAGCCCTATCTGGTGTCCGTGTTTTGAGAAATTGATATAAACTGTGTCAACGTTATACCAAAACTTATAATATGAGATCTGGTATGTAAATCAAAGTTTTAAACAGATCAAATTCAGCAAATACGCAACCAATCTGAAAATTAAGATAACCCAAAGGAGCCTAAACAGCTTAGGTACGCTCCTATTATAACTTGAATTTAATAATTTTTTGTTAATAGTTATAATTGATAATATAATTGATAAGATACGTCTTTATCACGTGTCCAAAACTTCCACCAATGGCAGTGCAGTTTCATTGTCACGTGTCTCCATCTGTATCACGTCCACGTTCCTCTTAATTACTTATTAAAACATTTTTACCTGACATTCTCTCCTCTGCGAAGATCATATCCAGTTCCTATATGACGATTCACCTGAAAATTAATTTAATTGCCAAAGGCTAGATTAAAAATCAAATTTTTAAATGTTCTAATGAATAAGAGATTTGAATGTTTTAATTAAGATTTTAATATATTTGGCATTGGTTAAGTTTTATTAGACCCAATGTTCCAATAATACCTTACCTTCAACCACTTTTTCATCATACACTATTAAAAAATAACAATTTAAGATTTCGGAGAGTTTCCTGTTTTCTTTGTGGATTCAAAACATTTAAAATCGGATCTTCCTTAAACCTTCCTTGGGAGAGCCCAAGCAAACATGTGGACAAATCATCGTTTATTGGATTCAAACGGTATGAATGTATCATTTACTCTCAATCAAATTAGAATCAATTGAACTTTAAACCCTGGGGGGATTCAATGATAAACCCGAGGACGTAAACTCGTAAAACTAATGTGAGAGGAAGGATTCAAAATATTAAATAGAAAATTTGCTTAAGAATTTGTTTTTAGTGTTTTTAAGAGAAAAATATAGGACGGACAAGTTAATATTGTTGCCTTTATGATTGGGTTCAAATTCTAACTATGATGTTTATCGAAATAGTAGATGTACACTGTACAATGTACAACCATTGAAAAACTGGCGGGATTCAATAAAATCTTTCATATTTAAATCGGTAGAAAAAAATTAACATTAGCGAGATTCAATGAAATTTGTTGCATACCAAAAAACCAGATTTTTATAAAGTAATTAGGTGGAGTGCCCGGCGTTGCCCGTTGAATTAAAAAAAATAGAATTAAGATATTTTTAAAGTCTATGTTACTTTCCAGGTACTCAGGGGTTTTCTAAAAAAATCAGCCCATTCGGTCCAGCTGATTGGCCAGCTATAGCTGACATATAAATATATACATGAGTAAAGAGCTTTATTATAAAGGAATGCACATATTTACCTCATGTTCTCTAGTATAATGATCGGCTTGTTGAGCGTATTCTCCGAAAAATGAATCAAAACCTCTTCTGTAAAAATATATTTGTTAAATAATGTGGATTTAACAAAAACAAATCATCCAAGTTTTTTTTGGTACTTCACAAAATAGTTTGTTTTGTTTTGCATGCATTATAAATGTGCATACAGTAATAAAAATTGATATAAAAATAACTAGATGAAGTTCCTGGCGTTGCCCGTGGAATTAATAAAAATCGAATTTTAAAAATCGAACTTTTTTAGCAGCTTTGTAACCCCCAGGGTACCATGGGTTTTCGCAAAAAAAGTTCAGCCAATTCGGTCCAGCCGTTTGGCCAACAATAGTTTTGTTATATAGACCACACGAAGACGAAACTCCGTTTTACAATAATCATGAACGATACAAGCTTTACCTAGTGGGTGGATAGTTTTCCATACAGTATCCTAGATACCATTTACCTGGTAGGAAGATAGTTCTCATTATAGTATCCTAGATACCATTTACCTGGTAGGTAGATAGTTCTCATTACAGTATCCTAGATACCATTTACCTGGTAGGAAGATAGTTTTCATTACAGTATCCTAGATACCATTTACCTGGTAGGTAGATAGTTCTCATTACAGTATCCTAGATACCATTTACCTGGTAGGTAGATAGTTCTCGTTACAGTATCCTAGATACCATTTACCTGGTAGGAAGATAGTTCTCATCACAGTATCCTAGATGCCATTTACCTTGTAGGTAGATAGTTCTCATTACAGTATCCGAGATGCCATTTACCTGGTAGGTAGATAGCTCTCATTACATTATCCGAGATGCCATTTACCTGGTAGGGAGATAGTTCTCATTACAGTATCCTAGATGCCATTTACCTAAACAACAAGAATAAATTGTTACACAAAACAAGTTTCCAGGTGGCTTCATGATTCATGCTTGCTAGAAACAAAGTTCCAGAAAAAAATAGCAAAATACATTAAATACAATAAAATACTATAAGGGGTTTGGTGGAATTAACAGTAATTTTCAAGATTTAGTGCACTAAAACCAGTATTGTGAATCTTGGGATGTTGCATTTATCTCCATCTTAATCAGACCTACGGATTAATCTAATTCCTCTTCAAAATACCGTATACTATAAGTCAATGTTTATACCCTGCAGGGATAACTAAAATGGAGGGATCAAGCGTTGATCCTCAAATCAGATCTAGCGTTAAAATCAACTATACTCCAGTCAAAAGTTACGATATCCGGAGAATTAACAATGTTACATTTTTGTAAAATCTATTTAATACTCTGCTGTAGTCCTAGATGTCTATGGTTTGATTTTAATTGAGGGTATGGTGCTTTTTGAAGACATAAACCTGACACTTAAAGGGAGTGTTCGCGAAAAATGAAAGGGGGTATACGCTTAATGCGATAAAAAAACGCTTTTGATCGCTAATAATCTTACTTCTATCTGCTGCGTCTATAAGGAGAAAATTGGTAAAGACGTCTCATAACGAATAACTTAGCGCCCATACAAATTCAGAAAATTGCAACATATGACTTAGACCGTAAAAAAATCAATTTAATTTCAAACAAATCATTCAGATATTACAACCATAGTCATCGATTATCTTTCGCCACATTTGTATATAGTTTATATTTTATGATATTTTTTAATTAATTTGTTTTGAATTTGATTATTTCTCTTGTCGCTTGCGCAACTATCTAAGAATGCCGCGCACCACTCACATTTTTCAAAATCCGTTAAAACGTTTTTTAAAAAAAGGAAATATTATAAAATATAAACTTTATACAAATGTGGCGAAAGATAATCGATGACTATAGGTTGTAATATCTGAATGATTTGTTGGAAATTAAATTGATTTTTTACGGTCTAAGTTGTATGTTGCAATTTTCTGAATTTGTATGGGCGCTAAGTTATTCGGTATGAGACGTCTTTACCAATTTTCTCCTTATAGACGCAATAGATAGAAGTAAGATTATTAGCGATCAAAAGCGCTTTTTTATCGCATTAAGCCTATTCCCCCTTTCATTTTTCGCGAACACTCCCTTTAAGAATTTATGTCTTTTGAGCTGTTAGTTTATATTGATTAATTGATTTATATGCTGTCTGAGGTATACTTGCCTACCAGATGTGTTGAATATCCCTGGTTTCTCAGTATCTCTGGTAGAGTAGGGAAGGGTGTAGGTAAACCTGTAGGACGGAAAGGTCCGATACTTCCTCTCTGCATCCCTGTTCTGAACGGATACAAACCTGAAGTACAGATTGTATGTGTTTAAAGGGACACTTTTTATAGATTAAAATAGATTATTTTTAATTTCGAGTTCTCTGAAGGTGAAAAAGACGGAAATTGTGAAGATATAATTATGAAGATATCTTCCTCACTGTTGTTCAGATAAAAGGTTTAATGGGTACCACTGGGAATCGGACACGTCACACTATAACTGAAGGATCACTTCAAATTTCGTCTACAATCTCTTTAACATATTTTACAGATTTCTTATTTTCTCTTCTTAAATTAATTATTCACTATATATAGCAAATCTGGATTTCCTCTGATTGTTTTAAACACAAGAAAAACCAAAAATGCGATTTTAAACTCTGGCTCAAAAATGCGATTTTAAACTCTCGTTCAAAAATGTAAAAGCTGAAAATGTCAAAAAAACTGTTTTATTGAACTATCATAAAAATTTGAATCTTTGAAATGAACTTTTAATTAAAAAGATGTAGAATAAAGATATATCATTTAGGGCCGATTTCTTACTGACAAAAATACCAAAAACATACTAAGGTTACAAGTATGAATCAACAAAGAGGTATGGTTATTGTCATATTTTGTTACTAGCTGAAGTGCACGGCGTTGCCAAGGTTACTCATAGTTACTCCCGCCGTTTACCCGCACTCGGTATTAAATCATAATTTTAGCTGAATGGCCCAGTGTTGCCCATAGAAGTAAAAAAAAAATATTTTTTTTAGCCTATGACACCCCCGGGGTACCCATGCATTCCATTAAAAAATTTCAGCCAATTTGGTACAGCCTTTTGGCCTACCATAGCAAACATATAAATATGCGAAGATTGTTAAATGTATATTGTTATATTTGGGTACTTATTGTTATATGTATATTGTTATATGTATATTGTTATATTTGGGTACTTCTTGTTATATGTATATTGTTATATGTATATTGTTATATTTGGGTACTTATTGTTATATGTATATTGTTATATGTATATTGTTATATTTGGGTACTTCTTGTTATATGTATATTGTTATATGTATATTGTTATATTTGGGTACTTCTTGTTAATTGTAACTTGTCGACTGCAGAACTCTAGTCCTAGATGTGTTATATGTGATAACAATTGGTCCTCGGATTAAATATTTATTACTTCAGCTAAGGTTTTAAAAATATTTACTTTACTTTTATATCTGTAAATATAAAAAAGTACTTAAACCTCTAACCTGTCATCAATGCAGCTCTTGACGGAGAACATTTAGGTTGAGTATAATACTGATCCAGGATAACCCCTTGACCAGCTAACCGTTCTAGGTTCGGGGTTATCATCTCTGGGTTGTTCCAAGATACATCTCCAAAACCTAAAGGATTTATTTCTTGCCACAAATATTCTGATTCTTATACCTTTGTAGCCTGATGGTGGACACTTTTTATCTTTGAAAAGGGTTTGCAAAGATATAGGGATTAGCAAATCAGATTTTGTGTCCAGAACATGCAGTTCCTTACTTTAAAACTAAATATATTTATGTAAAATCACTTTACATATTTGTTTTCCGTTTGTTATTTGTTTTCAAAGTTTTTTTTAGATTTTTATTTAGATGTTCAGATCGGGAATACCCATTTGGGTGAGATACAAATTTCTTGTTGAAGATTAAGCTATTCTTTAATAGATACTATTTTTTACTTTACATCATTTACTTCGTTAAATTCGGACTCCGAAGTTTCTAGAATGGTTTGAATTGCAGATCTAAAGAATTAAATATAACACATTTCATAATTATGTTTTGTTCCATGCCCACTAATAAACCTAATAAACAATCCTCTTAATTTTCTATTTTTTTTTGTCAAAAAACCTCACATTACAAGGGAGTGTTTACGAAAACGGAAGGGGTAGAAACCCAAAAATATTTTACTTGACTTTTCTTTATTATAGAATCAAAGTCCGACGAATTTAATGAATTTGAGCCGCGTCTTAAATCCGTCAAAAACCGGTTTCAATTAAATGCCGGCTTAAATCTTGAAACATTGAATGCAATTTTAAGTGGAACCAACCGTATTTGAGCCGCGTCTCAAATTTAAGCCGCAGCTCAAATTCTTTAAATTATTTGTAGAATGATTTTGTAAGTTTGGTCTGTAATCGAGTTTAAAAATACGAGATTTTTCCGGTCACAAAGAAATACATCGGATATAAAATGTGACGGTGAAAATTAATTATTAGTCTTTTGTTCTTTTTAAACACCTAATTTAGATAGTAATAAAGAGAACTAGTTTTTCTCCTAAAACTCAAACTCAAAATATGAATTTTGTTAGATCAAATACAAAAAGTCAAGTTTGTAATATTAAAGGTTAACAAAGGTTGCAAAGATTTTGAGGTTATAAATTAGAGTTTGAGGCGATTTATCTGTTTTTTTAAATTTATTAATTAGTGCGTCACCTAAATCGTCTGCTAGTATGAAAAGTATGTTTGGTTTGCTAGCACTGCTCTGGGTTAGGACAGATACTAGGATACACAGAACAATATTCATCCTGCTCACCAGGACGGATATATATCAAGGACTGGTTCTATCATAAACTAACCTAGGTTGGAGAAATCATTGTCTGGCTTTTTTATTATCTTTCGTTTGAATTATTTTCACAAGACCTTGTGAAGATGACACAGATCATGTTCGAGACCTTCAACTCATACAATTGTGTGGTTTCTATTTTAAGAGTTATGTATTTATATATATGTTTATATAAAGTTAAATATATATTCTTTCATGACAAATATTGAAGCAGTTCTATCTGGACATAATAAGAAACTTCTGAGTAAAACCTGTAAATCAAATCAAGATAAAAATGTAAAAGATTGCAATTGTCGTGGTTTAACAAAGAATTGTGTTCTAAAAGGAAAATGTCTGAGTAAATGCGTGGTTTCTAAAGCAGAAGTGATGTCAACAGGGATGACTGCAAGGTATATAGGTATAGCTGCAAATTCGTTCAAGGAGAGATATACTAATCACAAGTTATCCTTTAATAATCTTAAATATGAATATAATACTAGTTTATCCAAACATATCTGGGGCCTAAACAAGATAAACGAACCATTTACATTATTCTGGTTAAGCTAAACCAAAGATGTAATGCAAAGAAAGTTATTTCAGAAGTGTACGCATCTTTTGTACTACTGCAGTGTACTGTCTCTGGGTGGTAATGTAAACACAAGACGGATGTTACCGCCTGACATTGGATCCATTTTTCACATTAAAAAATCAATGAAATATTCTGGTCGTAGGAAACTATTATGTGAATTATCAAAATTATCAAATTTAATGCTTTTATCCTCCTCGGATACTAAAAGAACGCTGATGCATATATTCTTGTTTACAAATTCCGCCCAAAGAGAACTGGTTTCAATATGTACGCAAAGTATACACGACCGCAATTAACTTTCCTTGCATTACACCCTTGAGCTAAACCAAATAATCCTGTCGTAAAAACGTGCAATCTCTGTCTGATGGAAAAAACTTGTAAATTGTTATCTGAGGATGCAAACCTATTGAATAAAAGAAGCGAAGTAATAAAAAGGCACTGAGAGAAATTCCTACTTAGTAAATGCTCCAAGACCTGAGGAGAAATAAACAAGAGAAGAAACTTATGAACTGCCATTTCAAAAAGATTTTTTTAAGTAAAACAATATTTATCACTTTAAATGTAAAACAATTTTCATCATATTCTGTAAAAATCCGTGAAATCATTGTAAAAAATGCTCCAGTATCAGTTTTATTCCAACTGATGATTGGGTTAGACCCATGAAACATTTTGTCTTTGAAGAAATATATATTTAAACATCTAAAATGTATATTTAAACTGAAAAAAGTTGNCACCTTCTTTAACGAGCTCCGTGTCGCCCCCGAGGAGCAGCCCGTCCTGCTTACTGAGGCTCCCCTCAACCCCAAGGCCAACAGGGAGAAGATGACACAGATCATGTTCGAGACCTTCAACTCTCCTGCTATGTACATTGCCATCCAGGCCGTCCTCTCCCTTTATGCTTCCGGTCGTACTACTGGTATCGTCATGGACTCCGGAGATGGTGTTTCCCACACCGTTCCCATCTATGAAGGTTATGCTCTCCCCCACGCCATCCTTCGTCTGGATCTGGCTGGTCGTGAACTGACAAACTACCTCATGAAGATTCTGACTGAGAGAGGATACTCCTTCACCACAACCGCCGAGAGGGAGATTGTCAGGGACATCAAGGAGAAGCTGTGCTATGTTGCCCTGGACTTTGAGCAGGAGATGGCCACCGCTGCTGCCTCCACCTCCCTGGAGAAGTCCTATGAGCTTCCCGACGGTCAGGTCATCACCATCGGTAATGAGAGGTTCAGGTGCCCTGAGGCCCTCTTCCAGCCTTCCTTCCTTGGAATGGAATCCTGCGGAGTCCACGAGACTGTCTACAACTCTATCATGAAGTGCGACGTTGATATCCGTAAGGACCTGTACGCCAACACCGTCATGTCCGGAGGTACCACCATGTACCCCGGTATTGCTGACAGGATGCAGAAGGAGATCACAGCCCTGGCTCCCTCCACCATTAAGATCAAGATCATTGCTCCCCCTGAGAGGAAGTACTCCGTATGGATCGGTGGATCCATCCTGGCCTCCCTCTCCACCTTCCAGCAGATGTGGATCACAAAACAAGAATACGATGAGTGCGGTCCATCTATTGTTCACAGAAAATGCTTTTAGATAATTATGTTTACAATATAATCCTGTGTGATTAATCTTAGATGCAACAAAATATTTAAATTTCATCCCGGAGAATAAATCTTAATTAGGTTCGTTCGAAATGCGTATATTACGAGAAATTAAAATATGTTGATTTTCAATAAAAAAGGTTTCCAAATAAATTCATAAATCGCTTTATCACTGAAAATTAAGTATATCCTTTAAATTATCTAACTATTTCTATGATTTTAATTTTCCCCGGCACTACGTTTTATAATGTCGCCTTCGTCATAATAAAAAATATGATATGCAAATTTTGGACAGACTCTGTCTTAATCAACATGATAATTTCTTGATTAAAAGAGAAATTCAAGTCGTCACATCAAATTAAGAATAAACATACAAGCCTTATTTGTAAGCACGCACATATTATCAAATTATTGAAATCCAGCTTTTTGGTCCAACTTTCTATATAAAAAGTCAACCCACTTAATTTATAATTTTAAAATCAAGATTATTTGCATGGTTATACCGAGTGGCCCAAGCAAAATTTGAGCCAAATCGGCCAAGGGGTTTATGAGTTATGATCGGAAATATAAACAAACAGACAGAGATATTTATACATATATATATATATATATATATATATATATATATATATATAGAGTTATATAAACATATGATGAGACATATCCTGGGAAAATGATCTTTCAAATTAATCTTTTCTATTATAGATAATCTATTCAATTTTTATAAATGCCATTAAATATAAAGTAATTGTATACTTTGCAGCTTTGACGAGCTAAGAATAAAATAAGATAGATATGAAACCAGAAAATATGATCCGTCATCTTCAAAGAATGATACTTTGTGATTGTCTCTCTGTATGTTGAAAAATGCTGTACAATCTAAGAAATATCAATTTGTTGGAGCACCGGAGCCAAATTCAAATATGGATTGATAAATAATTTCATTAAAAAACATTTTAATTTGTACTTGACTCCGGTGCTCCAACATTTCTTAGAGTGTAAATAGAATAAAGACGACAATTTAGAATTAATATGCTTTTTCTGCTGTTTAACTATAAAAGGATAGGATAGTTTAGCTCAGGGTTCAAGTATACCCCAGCTCTTGGATTCTTTTAGAGCTTACTCAGCAGTAAACATATTACCAAATATGGAAGCAAGCCCCCTGAAAACAAGAAAACTACATTTCAAAACTATTCAAATTTAAAAATTACTGTTGAATAAAAAAGTTTAAGTTAAAATAGAAGAAAATTTATTGTTTTAGAGTGATTAAATTGTCTCTGTCCTGAATCTAGAGAGTTTCAAGGATCTGCTGATACCTGAGTAGGAGGAAACTGCTGATTCTGCAGAATACAAGAGAACCTGGAGCTGACCTGCACTAAAGCACTGCCAAGTCTTTCCAGGATACAAACTTCCGTCATATCTCTCAGTTCCAACTTGAACTCAGCTTCCTCCGGACCAGGATAAGAAAATAAACCTGCAGGATGTGTGACGAAGATGTTGCAGCTCTTGTCATTGACAATGGATCTGGAATGTGCAAAGCAGGGTTTGCTGGAGATGATGCTCCCAGAGCTGTTTTCCCTTCCATCGTCGGTCGTCCCCGTCACCAGGTTTGTAAATAAATAAATTGTGATTCTTTTCATTGCTACAATTTTTTTTGTTTAGGGTGTCATGGTCGGTATGGGACAGAAGGACTCCTATGTCGGAGATGAAGCCCAGAGCAAGAGAGGTATCCTTACCCTAAAGTACCCTGTCGAGCATGGAATCATCACCAACTGGGATGACATGGAGAAGATCTGGCATCACACCTTCTTTAACGAGCTCCGTGTCGCCCCCGAGGAGCAGCCCGTCCTGCTTACTGAGGCTCCCCTCAACCCCAAGGCCAACAGGGAGAAGATGACACAGATCATGTTCGAGACCTTCAACTCTCCTGCTATGTACATTGCCATCCAGGCCGTCCTCTCCCTTTATGCTTCCGGTCGTACTACTGGTATCGNATATATATATATAGATAAAACTAAATATTCAGACGGGGCCAAGTCTGGAAAAAAATTAAATGAAATGAAAGAAATTAAGATATACTTTGGAAAACCAATTTAAAATTAAAATTTATTTTAACCCTCAAGCAATAATATAAAGAGAATTTGTACTTCAAACATTTAAAATAAACATTAAATGAAAGTTAAATAATTGTGAGAAAATGAATCAAAAATTGTAAAAAATGCTGAAACTTTAACATAGCAATCAGTTCCAGTGTTTTGCTGGGCCCGGCGTTGGATCTATTGTGAATACATTTACTTTAAGAAAATAAGAGAGATTGAGAGAGCGTACCAGGTTTATGGCCTGTTTTCTCTCTCTCGGTTACTACATACTTATAACAGTCTAAAAAACACCCTGAGTGAATCCTAACCCTGGTTTCCAGGATGTTATGTTCATTCGTAGTTCTGTACTTGTTAATAGTGCTACCAGAGCCAGGACTTGGTAAACAACCAAACATTCTCTTCATCCTAGCTGATGATTTTGGTTATAATGATGTTTCTTGGAACAATGAGGATGTATTTACTCCGAACCTAGAGAAACTTGGAAGAGAGGGAGTTATACTTGATACATACTACGCTTCAACCAGGTTTATTTTCATATTTCAAGTATTGCACTCTCCACTAAAACTCACTATTTCTGTGGTCGGAGAACTGAAATTAAGATAAAATTATGAAAATAGAAAATAAGACTTTTTTTAGATGTTCTCCGTCTCGAGGTGCCCTCCTAACTGGACTTTATCCACACAGGTATTAACACTGGCATCAAACTTTAATTTTGGAATCCTGATACCAATATCTTTGCGAGTGATAGTTAAATCTTTGATATTTCAAACTTTATCAATTGTACGTCTAAAAGAATTCATAGTTTAAAATATTAAAAGCCTAGAACATCAGGTTGCAGAAATATTATGATGTAATCATTGCAATTGTAGTCACGTGTTCTGTTTCTTTTTTTCTATTTCTATCGGAATGTTCTAAAGCATTTCTAATTTGTGAACAATCTTATTCAAATGAAGACAACAATTTTAATTTTTTTAAACGTTTTCTACTCTTTTCAAACACTATTTTTAGATTTAAGATTTCAGCATTATAGATATTTTATACAATTGAAAATTATGATATGATGAAATTTTATTTAAAAAAATCAGACTATTATGCTAAAGTTTAATTTTGATATTGAAGACTTGGAATTCAAAGAGGAAATATTGGCACATTCCGTCCTACAGGTAACTTTAGAATTAAAGGGCGTATACGCGAACAATGTAGATATAGGATATACGCGATTCGGTTTTGCTACAGTGAAACCCTTAATAACGAATACATCGAAAGAATTCATCAAATGTCGTATTCTTCACTTTCTGATAATGGAATGTTGCAGATATTTAGTTTTTTAATTAAATGATTATATGGAACTCTTTAAAACTGTTCCCGCATATTCAAGGATATTTATTTATTTTCGCAAATACTGAAATTTACGTAATATAGTATAAAACTCATTGAAAAATTGTCAAGACGACATTTGATAAATTCTTCCGATGTATTCGTTATTAAGGGTTTCACTGTATATAGATAGATAGATATCTTTCCATCCGATGTTTTTGTATTTTTCACACACCCGGAAGAGCGCGGTAAAAAGAGTAATTCTTCGTTCTGGAGTGATTTGGATTAGAATTTATCCTGAAAAACATTTAATTTTGTTTTGCGACAGCTACCTTTAATATAAAGGAGATATATTAGGTTCTTCGACTAGTTAGTAGTTTTTTAAATAAAGGAATTGAGTCTTTGCCCCCAACTCTGATTTTTCAATTCTTATATCTTTACAACCCAATGTCGTAGACCTTAGATATTTCAAACTGTAAATTATGCTAGATCAAAAAATCAAAGTTTGAAAGTTCATAAGTTTACACCAACAGGTTGCAAATAAATAAGGATTAGAACATTTGAGTTTGTGGCAATGACTCAACTCCTTTTAAAGTGACAAGGAAGAAGAATTGAGATGTAAATCAAAACTTCTTGTTTTTTATTTCCCTAAGGTTTGTAACGAATTAAGTCTATGTCACAAACACTGATTTTCTAATCCCTATATCTTTGCTACCTAATGTTGTAGACCTTAGATATTACAAACTATGAGTTCTGTTGTATCAAACAATCTCTAGTTTGAAATATCAGAGATTTCAAAGTTTCAAAGACAAAGGTTGAATTCCTTCACAAGTACATGTTTTTATACAAGCAGAAAAGAATTAGGAATATTTTCTGATAAATTAGGATTGAGTATGTCAGCCATGCTTGTTTTGTAAAGATCAATTTAACTCTAGGAATTTTCAAAGGAAATGAGTTTTTTCCACAAATTCAAATTTTCTAATCCCTATATTTTTTCAACCTGATGATATTTCCAATCTACATTATTTGATCTAACATAATTCATATCTAAAGCCTACGCGCAAATATATAAGGATTAGAAATTCAGACTTTTTCGCAAAGACTCAAATTCTTTGATATTTATTTCAGCTACTTGTGTTTGTTCATTTCTGCATAAACATAAACTTTACATAACCTATTTCCTTCTTGATAATACTTTTTGCTTTTAGGTTTAGTAACGGATTTCAAAACCTTTCCAGAAATTCTACAGGTTTTTACATTGCTATTTTAGATATAATTAAGTATAAAGTTTTTGCCACAAATCAAAATTTTATAAATCAATATCTTTGCAACTTGGTGGTGTATACTCCTTTGATATTTCAAACTTCTACAATTTTATCTAGGAGGTCTACTACATCGGGTTACAAAGATATAGGGATTATAAAATCAGAGGTTGCGACAAGAACTTAATTCTTTACAAGAAGTGAAAGCTTTTGCATTGTAATTATTTGATCCCTAATATTTCTTGCCACAAATATTCTGATTCTTATACCTTTGTAGCCTGATGGTGGACACTTTTTATCTTTGAAAAGGGTTTGCAAAGATATAGGGATTATAAAATCAGAGGTTGCGACAAGAACTTAATTCTTTACAAGAAGTGAAAGCTTTTGCATTGTAATTATTTGATCCCTAATTTTCTAGAGAATAGAATATATTATCTAGGCTGCAGGATATACTACAATATATAGGATATAATAGAATATATTATCTAGGCTGCAGGATATACTACACATCTTGTTGGAAGATGGCATCTAGGATACTGCCATCCTTCCTACCTACCCACCAGGAGAGGGTTTACAACATTCTTCGGACAGTTCAGTCAACAGACTGATCACTACTCCAGGATATACCTGGAGAATGAAGAGATCGGTGAAGGATACGATCTAAGAAGAGGAGAAAATATTTCATATGAAGGTATATTTCTAGACTACAGAAATAATAATAATAAAATGATAATAAAAGAAACAGCTTTTATGTTTTCGCGGATTTTCCTATGAAACGGAAGATTTCTAGAAACATACATTGATCTGCGATTATGTCAATACAATGAAGACGACTTTTTATTAAAAAGCTCATAATTGACAACTTCTCTCTGTTTAAATGTTAAGTGTTTCTGCTGTTTGAAAGCTTGGTAGAAATATCGAGAGGTTGTTTTCATTGTATTGATAAATACGTTGCCGACTGGACTAAAATTTGTCTTTTTACTAATTGATTGTTTTTGTTCTTCAGGTGCAGGAAAGTACAGTACACACTTGTGGAGAGATGAGGCTCAAAGGAGAAGAGAAAAATATTTTTAGTATTTTCAAATAAATAAAGAAACGAAACAGATAGAAATTTCAAGAAATAAAAATAAATCTGTTTTCGTAGGAAATGATTAATTTTGTCATTCATTTTTCCTTTTTAGATCATATAACAAGCAATAGTGTACCGTCACTGTATCTTTATTTTCTATATTATATTAGGCTATCAAAGCGCCACCTTCCTTGCTCTGATAGTGGTCAATTTTAATCATTCTGAAATTTTGGCTGATTATTCTATTTAAATTGGCGCATTTTCAAAAATACCGATTGTCGAAATTTCTTCTGGGAAAGATTGTTAAACTTTGTCTGCCTTTAAACCTTTATATGGATCATTTAGACCCGATTGGTTCAGCAGTTTAGACGTTGATTGTATTCGAACAGAATATCAAACTGACAGACAAGCAAAGTGTATATATATAGAGATGTAGATACTGTCTACCATCCAGTCACGTCGTACACTATATTCTTATTGTCTCTTATTGATATAGTTTAATAGAAGGATGGAACAGTTCGAATTCAACTCCTTGGTTTCTCCAGGTGTCCTTTACAGCAGCCGGAGCTCCGTACCAGGTTCCTGAATCCTATGTCAAACGTTACAAAAAGAGGAGGTTTAGGAACCTTTCCGAGGTGAATATTAAGTAATTTATCAATTAAAATCCCCACACCAAGCACATTTCTTTATTATAGGAAGATACTATAAGATACGGAATGATATCTGCGGTGGATTCAGCTGTCGGAGATATTGTGAAAACTCTGAAGCAGAGAAACATGTTCGAAAACACAGTTCTGGTTTTCTCCTCAGATAACGGAGTAGGTACGGTAAATATATTTCTGTAGATTTAGAAAGAAACTATGGTTTTATGATTTAGGTGGAGATGTAGGAAACCTGCCCTTTCGAGGATCTAGAGGTACCTTGTGGGAGGGAGGAGTAAGGGTACCCGCCTTAGTCTCCAGGTATACCTCTACACCTGAAAAGTTATTAATCCCCTAACTATTAATTGTTTTCGTTTTTCAGTCCTTTGTTGAACCTGGATGAAGGCTACACTACCCGGAGCATGGTTCACATTACAGACTGGTTTCCAACTCTTCTAAAGTTGGCTGGAGTTAGTTCAGATGTTCAGGTTGGATTTATAAAATTTATAAATTTATAAAAGTTAAATATTTATTTTTTCCTTGAAGACGGACGGGTTCAATATCTGGGAAGCTCTGCAGCAGAGAGAAGAATTTTCTAGAAATTCTCTAGTTTACTCCTTGGATCAGGTAAATGTTAAACTCATGAGTTTAACATTGACAAATAGAAGCTGTCAACAATTGATTTACGATCCTGGTGGAGGAAAGGGAATGGAAAAACTCGTTTATTAGAAAAAAAGATTAACTCATTACATTAATTAAAAAGTTTTCGGCTCACGGTCTCAACATTTCCTGGATTTATATCTAATAATGTCATTGTCCAATGTCCAGAGCTAAGATTTTTAAAGTAAGGCCCGAACTTCTAACGCTCGGGTTTTTCTTACGCACTGTTCTCTGGTTGGGTCAATACTTTTCTAAACTTGATGACTTCTGATTGGTTGAACAAAAAAATATTCAACCAATGATAGACTTGAGATATTTTTAAATTTCAGAAATTCTAACTCAGGTTCCAGATATATCTAGAGGAACAATGTTGAATGATTAATCTATAAACTGTTTAAAGGATGATAAGAGCGGACACCTGCAGCATGGTATCCGGGAGAAAAATATAAAGTTTGTTTGGGGGAATCCAGACAAGTTTGAGGTTAACAAGAGATTCAAGGAAATCAGCTCAAGGATGTTTTATTCGGTTTGGTTAATGGTTATTAAGACATTATGACGGGTAGATCAAAAAGATTGGTGTGTTACTAAAAAAATATTTTCATATTTCAGGTCAATGCTGTTCGTTTTTCTCATATCTTTAGTCCAGAAGTGAAAAATACTTTCTGTAAGTAGCCTAGCTCTGAGTCCCAAGGGTAACGATATCCGTCCTCCTGACAGACTAACTCAGATATTAAATACAGGTGGCTGTACAAATTGTATGTATCTACTTTGCGCAAATATTATTCAGTAATCAATGAAGAAAAGTATGATAAAATAAAGTTAAGTCATTTTTGAAACACGGGGCCGAGGCCCAAATTTAATCGGCCAACCTTTTTGATCCACCCTATACGATGGTTGTCATTGTCCTCTACTCGAACATACTTGAACAAAAAACAATAATTTTAAAAACTTTGAGTTGTTGTGAATCAGAAAGATGTGTATCATCTATTCGACCTGGAGAAGGATCCAACTGAAACTGAGAACCTAGCTTCCCAGTATCCGGAGCTGGTGGAGAAGATGAAGGAGAAAGTTAAAACCCTGGTCAAAGATGTAAAACCTGCTTTCCAGCCTAACAGGTTACTAATCATTTAGTCCCAAACAACTTCACAACTAGGAGTATCTTTGCGTTTGTCAGATTATCCAAGAATATGTGAATTTAGCTAAATATGACTTGCAAATGTTTATTATTTATATACCCCGGAAAATGTGTTTACAGACACCCTGAAAATTAAGTTAGAATGGTTTAAAGATTACAAGCTTTTGTATTTTAGATACAGTTTGGGCTATCCTAAATATCATGATGGAGTAATAAGGTACAAAGGATCTGAGTTTTTGCCACAAACTCAAATTTTCTAATCCCTATATCTTTGCAACCGGTTTGTATAAACCTTTGATATTTCAAACTTGGATTATTTAATCTAACATATTTCATAGTTTGAAATATCATAGGTCTACAGCACTGGATTGAAAAGATATAGGGATTAGAAAACCAGAGTTTGTTAAAAAGACTCAATTCCTTTACTATTCCGTTTATTTAATTTTTTAAATTTTCATTTGATGTAAGATTGATTTTATGGGCTGATGGTGAAGGATGTATGTAAATGAAAAGGGATGAATAGTAATGTAGAATATGGATGAATTAGGGATTGGATGAAGTATATGGATGGTGGAGAGGAGAAAAAGATAGGAATGAAGTAGGATGTAATTTGAAGAATAGGAATAAAGTAGGAAATAATGGGAAAAAAACTAATAGAGTAGGATAAAATGTTAAGAAAAGGAAGGGACTAGGATGTAATGTAAAGAATGGGAATGGAGAAGGATGTAATATGAAATAAAAGAGCTGTTAGGTTTTAAAAAATGAAAAAAAAATGAAGAAGAATTTTCATATTTTTAGCACTGGGTGGTGTGAAACAGACTGGTGGAAAATTCTTTGGAGAAGCTTAAATTGAAGCCTGGTGTACAAATATATAGATTGAAGCCTGGTGGACAAGTAAATAGAAAAAATTGAAGCCTGGTGTACAAATAAATAGACAAATAAATAAAATTAAAAATTAAAAATTGTATTTTTAATTTTATTTTAAATGTTCTCTTATCAGTATCCTAGGGTGTAAACACTAAACAAAGATTCAGTTTAAGATGAGAACTAGACAATGTCAATGTTAAAGATATTATTGTTAATATCTGGAGTGTATTCCCAGACTACAGAGAACTATTCTAGCTCCGTGGTTCAGGTTTAAATAATATTTTTCACATTTGTAAATTTTTATAGTCTCAATTCTTACGATGCTTTTTTATCGGTGTATTACATTATTAATCGCAGTGATTAGAATCTGTTATATAAACAGGATAATTTAAGAAAAGTTTAGATTTAGATACAAAAAATAATAACAAAAATATTACGAGCCCTTCCGTTTATGGGCTTTATATCCATACTACATTTATATCTATATAATAAAGCTCTTCGCCCATATATATATATATCTATATATTTATATGTCAGCTATAGCTGGCCAAACGGCTGGACCGAATGGGCTGAATTTTTAGGGTAACATAGGCTAAAAAATCGAATTTTTTTCTTTTCTTCAAAAATCTATTTTTTCTTTCAAAAATAAAAAAATTCACGGGCAGCGCCGGGCACTTTAGTTAGTATATAATATATATATAGGAGGGAAGAGCTTTATTATATAGAAAGACAAGCAGAACAAGACAGCTTATATGACGCAATTATTTTAATCTAAACCGAACTGTTTCTTCATGAAGGTTAACTTCTACGCTTACTTTCCAAATCACCCAATGATCAATAATCCTACAGCAGCTAATACATTTTCTAATTACAAAGACAGTTTTTCTCTTAGACCTTTGATATAAATTCCGTTAGATCAAACGTCTAAGTTTGAATTTTCAAAGATTTACACGATTAGGTTACAAAGATAAAACAATTAGAAAATATGAGTTTGTGGCAAAAACTCAATTACTTTATAGAAAACTGTAGCTAGTTTACCATCCGTTTATCTTGTCAGGATTTGGTTTGGGGGAACGGAGTTTGTTCTTCTGGTAGATATAGCGGAGAAATTAATTCTGCAGGAGAGCCTCAAGGGTTTGGTAGTTACAGGTACATCGCTACCAGCTAAGGATGAAATTTCAAAGACGACTGGACGGCATTTTACAGACTTTTATCTTAAATTAATGTGTCTTTATTTTCATTCAAACGTTTTGCTCTTAAAGATAAATAATTCAGACAATGTTCAAGATCAAAGATCCCATTTTAACATAAGATCGTCGAAATTATAAAGTTCTAGGTTGTCATTATAGTCTTATTTTTGTTGGTAACCCTGTAGCAACAAAACAAAAATATAAGTTAAAGATTTTTTTATGATTTTAATAAACCAACTCCAGGTTTTTTTACACATCAGAAACTGGGGATTTCTGACTGAAGGAACTAAGTTCTTTTTGGTCAAGGGTGTGATGATGTTACCGATGAGAGGATACTGACAATTTATTGTTAAAGAAATTCAAACTTTGTCACAAACTCTGATCTTTTAATCCCTATATCTTTACAACCCAATGTCGTAGAACTTAGATATTTCAAACTATGCATTCTGTTAGATCACATAATCTAAGTTTAAAATATCAAAGGTTTACATCATCAGATTTTAAAGATATAGCAGTGGGCGGAAACGTCATGTGAGTGTGTTTGTACCAAAAGAGTGTGTGTAAAGTTAACCGAACCAAAGGTGTGTACTGTAGGTTTATACAGTACATAAGAATCTCGGTATTTGCACAGTCTAGGAGAGTACATTTGTTAATTGTTAATTGTTTACTTAAAAATAAGTTTAATATGCATGTAATATATTATTTAATTGACGACATTGTTCTGCAATTTCCTTGACTGTAGTCATGTTGTGTGCCTGTACCAAAAGAGTGTGTGTAAAGTTTACCGAACTTGTCTGCAAAGCAGTGCGACTGGCTTTCTCATGCCAGACCAGCGCCATTTCCTTTCCCTTTATTCCTATTCCCTGAGATATAGGGGTTAGAAAATTAGAGTTTGTGGCAAAGACTCAATTCCTTTTAAACTAATTAAAGATAATATGTTTCTTCCTCTTCATATAATCGTCCTAATCTTGTCAAATGGTTAATACACACATTCTGGAATTATTGTTTTTAATGTTTCTACAAATCTTTTTGTTAGATGTTCAGCTTACTCTTACACTGGGCACTGGGATCAGGGGAAACGGTAATTATAATAATAATAATGATAATCATGCACACACTAATAGTACATTAAATGCAACAATGCATGCTGCTCAGAGAGGGACATCAAAATATTTCGAGTGTTTATTATCTAACGTTTTATTCAGATCAACAGATTTATAAAACAATCATTTGCAATAGAGAATAAATTTCTTTCAAGAACTGTGTTAAAGGGGGTGTTCGCGAAAAATGAAAGGGGGTTTAGGCTTAATGCGATAAAAAATCGCTTTTGATCGCTACTAATCTTACTTCTGTTGCGTCTATAAGGGGAAAATTGTTAAAAACGACTAATACTAAAAGTAGTGCCCATACAAATTCAGAAAGATGCATCATTAAACTCGGATCGTAAAAAAATCAATTTAATTCCAAACATTCATTCAGATATTACAAACAGTAGTCATCGATTGTTTATGTTATAAGGTAATTTTTATATTAAAGTATGTAAGAAAAATATATATTGCTAGGAGCGGTAAAGGAGTTACAACCTACGCTAATGGAGACAAGTTTGTTGGAAACTATTTCGAGGACGTCAGGTTATTATTGGTATCATTATTATTATTAGCATCATTATTATTATTGGTATCATTATTATTATTAGCATCATTATTATTATTGGTATCATTATTATTATTGGTATCATTATTATTATTAGTACCATTATTATTATTAGTATCATTATTATTATTGGTATCATTATTATTATTGGTATTGTGGAAGACGATGCCTGGCCGCGTTAAACTAGTTCCACAAGATTCAACAGAATGAGATAGAACGGATACAGGGCATAGTACTGATATCATCATCTACAGTCTACACGTGCGATATCGATATTGACTCGAGTTCTGAACCCTCTAGTAATAAGTTATAAGAAATATATATACTGGAAGTTATTTATGCGTTTTTATTAGAGTCTGACTCACGTCCTCTATAGTATCATTATTATTATTGGTATTATTATTATTATTGGTATCATTACTATTTTTGGTATCATTATTATTAATAGTATCATTATTATTAATATTATCATTATTATTATTGGTATCATTATTATTATTATTGGTATCATTACTTTGATTGGAATCATTATTATCAAAAGTATCATTATTAATAATAGTATCATTATTTTCATTGGTATTCATTATTATTATTAGTATCATTATTATTATTGGTATCATTATTATTAATAGTATCAGTATTATTAATAGTATCATTATTATTAATAGTATATCATTATTATTATTAGTATCAATATTATTATTAATATCATTATTATTAATAGTATCATTATTATTATAGGTATCATTATTATTAATAGTATATCATTATTATTATTAGTATCATTATTATTATTAGTATCATTATTATTATTATTGGTATAATTATTATTATTGGTATCATTATTATTATTATTGGTATCATTATTATTATTGGTATTATTTAATAAATATAAAAAATTACAACTTTCCATCTTTTATTTTAGTTCTTTCTTCCTTTAACCCCTGACTGGGTACGATTAACATGCGGGATACCGAATAAAGATTAAATATTCTGTAAATTAACAAAGGATCGAGATGAAGCATTTATCTTGAAATCCAGAATACAAGAGTTTCCAGCTCCGGTAACACCGACATTTAGTAGTAACTCTGTCTGTTCTCATAATTATCAACATTAAAACTATAAAACTAAATAATATTATTTCTCCATTAAAAGACACGGTACTGGAGAAATGTTTTGGATGAATGGAAGAAGATATTCTGGTAACATGAGACAGGGAAGAATGCACGGGAAAGGTTAAGATCAGGACTTTTCAAATGATTTCTTTTATCTTAGATATCCTTGGTATCCATAGAGAATAGAATATATAGAGAGGAATTTACTAGAAAAAAGTGTAAAACGGTCATTTTGTTGTACTGTTTCCATACTGCAGGTGTACATATTTATGCTATATAACCTGTTGGGCCCTGAAATATCATTTTATAGAAAATCTAAAATTATTGTTAAAAGAAAACCAAATTATGACATAGGCTGGTTTCATCCTGGTATACCTGGTATACCTGGTATACCTGGTTTACCTGGTATACCTGGTATACCTGGTATACCTGGTATACCTGGTATACCAGGTATCCCTGGTATCCCTGGTATCCCTGGTGTCCCTGATATCACTGGTATCCCTGTTATCCCTGGTTTCCCTGATATTCCTGGAATCTCTGGTATCCCAGGTATTTCTGGTATCCCTGGCATCCCTGGTATTCCCCAGTATCCCTGGTATCTCTGGTATCCCTGCTATCCCTGGTATCCCTGGTATCCGTGGTACTCCTTGATATCTCTTCATAAAGTCTTTTATAAAGGTGAAATGTCGTGGCCGAGTGGAGATAAATATATTGGAGACTGGGACAACGACTCCAGGTAGGATCAAGAGCTCCGGGAAATTGATTCATATTTTGATACTCTTCTCCTGTTCAGAACTGGATACGGACTGTATCTTTACGCTAGTGGAAACAGATATAAAGGACAGTATGTAAACCGAAAAAAGGTGAGAAGCGAAAACTAAACTTTCTCCTCTTTCTAAATCAATTTTACCTTGATTTACAATTGTCAGAAGTCGGTTAAAGATTCTTTTTCTTTTAATTCTCCAGATTTCCAATTTTTAAACTTCCATTTGGATTCATAATTTTCTCTTGAAATTGATAATTTTGAGCGTAATTAAAAATCTATGATTTTGTCAGATAAATTCTAGAATTAACGAAGTAAATGTTACTGAATCGGAAAATATGAATATTCGAATATTCCCTTGAGTGTAGAAAGTTGACCCAGATTAAAGATACATCAGCATAATTTATCTCAATATAACAAGGTTCAAATACTTTTTCATGTCTTTGCATTTTGAAATTGATAAACTATTTTGATAAGTGTACAATTTATCGTAAAAAAGCAAGAAAAATTCAGTAACAATGTCAGAATTTAGACGCAAACGCAGAGATATAGAAAGGTCATGCATGATGCATAGGATATGCTTGGATCGAAAGAAACTTCTTGATCCCTTGCAACTCGATGGTGATAATTAATTAGATTTCCTGTAACCATTCTCAGTTTCGCTTAGAGACATTTAAGCTTTAACTGCTTTTAGAGACAGATGGAGATCTCATCTTCGATTTATAATAATGTATGATTACGTACTTAAAAAATCAAGAACATGAAAAGTTGTGTATAGATTATGAATGATAATCTCAAAATTAATTTAATCGCAACAGTATCTTATTTCTTTTCAATTTCGCTAATAAATCTTGTTTTCCAACTTTTAAACAAAAGGTTTATCGTATAATGAAAATTTATAATTAAAGGCAGAGACACCTAGTGGTGACAATACTTACCATAACAACAACACTAAAGCAACATCGACCAATCAGAGAGCAATGTTGCCTCTCCTCCCGTCCCCCTCACCTCTGGCCATCTCGGCCCCTCTTCCCCAAGATGTTTTCATTATACGCAGCTTCAAGGAAGATTCACCGGGAACCCATAGCTCTGTAAAAGCACAAAGTTCTTTACAATTTCATGATTTAATTATTAATTAAGGAAGGATTGGGACAGTTCTGGTGGACTGTTGGAGTGAATGCTGGAGATAAATACGTTGGACAATTCAGGTATCGGAAGGACTGAAACAGTTCAGGTATAGGGAGGATTGGAACAGTTTAGTTATAGGATGGATTGGAACAGTTCAGGTATAGGAAGGATTGGAACAGTTCAGGTATAGGAAGGATGGAACAGTTTAGGTATAAGGAAGGTTTGGAACAGTTCAAGTATGGGAAGGATGTGAACAGTTTAGGTATAAGGAAGGGTTGGAACAGTTCAAGTATGGGAAGGATGTGAACACTTCAGGTATAAGGAAGGGTTGGAACAGTTCAAGTATGGGAAGGATTGGAACAGTTCAGGTATAGGAGGGATTGGAAAAGTGCAGGTTAGGAAAGGATCAAAAATTGTATTCTTTGAATGAGGACGTTTTGTAGACTACATGCAAAATATTTTAAGAAATGATGAGAGAAACGGGGAAGGAATTTATTACTTCAAGAACGGAGATATATTTACTGGAACATGGCAGGATGGAAAACAGACCGGAGAAGGTTCGGTTGGGTACTCTAACGGAAACCTGCTCCGGGGGGTCTGGTCGAATGGGAAAAGGTCTGGAAAATTTAATTTTACATTTCCTAATGGAGAAAGGTTTAGTGCCGTGTTCAAGGACGGATTAAGAGAAGGAGGATGGACCAAAATTGATCCTGTGTCTCCAAACCTTTCGCTCCTTAATCGTTCTATTTAAGAAAACACCATCTTATTGTAATATTCCTCATACAATTATATTTTAATCCAATAAATCATCCATAATTGTAACATATATTAGAATATTTCCACTTTTAAAGGAAATAAGTCTTTGCAAAAAACTTAAATTTTCTAATCCCTATATCTTTGCAACATGATGGTGTAAACCTTTTGATATTTCAAATTTAGATTATTTGATCAAATGAATTTATATTTTGAAATATCAGCAAAAACAAAATTCCTCTGTCTTTTTTCCCACAGTCATAACTAGAAAGACCCGGAATTAATTGACAGTTACAGGGAACATTAGTTCCAAAACTAACACTGAGTGTTAGAAATGGGCACAAATTGAAAGACTGGGGTTTTGGGATCCTGGCCCATATTCAGAATAAAAGTCGATAATAAAACTATAACCAACAATTCCCAATTTTAAGCTTTTTTAAAATCAAAATTATAATAGGAGTTCTTGTTATATTAAAGCTCTTGACCGTTATCAGGACAATGTCAGGTTTTCCATTTTCGGACATATCCTGAATTTGAATCATTGTCGCGTTTTCGAGACAAAACCCACTTTCCCATTTTTGAGTATAATCTACAATTCTAAAGAAAAATCACTTTCATTACTTTCAAAATAAATCACTGAAACAAAAAATTATCTTATGAAGTCTAAATTAACTTCTGAATTATTTCTAATCTAAGTTTCCACATTTTATCTGTTAAATTAGAGAATATGGATGATTTATTTTCAAGCATTTTAAACAAACCTGTTCCCGCATTTCTAGTTAAATCTATATTTTAAGAACAAATGATAGTGTTAGTTTTGGAACTAATATCCACTGAGTTAATCAGACCACTTTACATATAAATATCTTTGGTAATTTAAACGCACAATAAAGGCAGACCACACTTTGGAATTGGCAGGATTAGGTCTATTATCGTTTAATTATTAATATTTGTAAAATTAGATCGTAAAGTCGTCTGATTAATAATAAGTTAATTCCAGGTATTTCTGATTATGACTGTAATAGAACTGATTTTTAATATGCGGGCATTATCTCTTGTTAACAGAATTATGATTTAAAATCACGAAAATAACAATTTTTTTTCGAATTCACCCCAGGGGCAATACCATGTCTAACCAATCGGTTCAGCCGTTTTTATTCACTGATTCACAAGACAAATATATTTTTCTTTAAGTGAGAATTTTGGCAAGTAACTAATGCACGTTTTGTTTTGCAACAATCCGTTAATAAAGTTTAATTGTCTGAAAACTGTTCCCTGGATGTCTTCTTCATTCATCTTGATTCATCCATTAAATAAATTCATAAGATATTAGAAACTTTGAATTCTGTTATATCAGATAATGTAAGTTTGCCCTTTATTTCAAAGGATAACACCATCTGGTTGCAAAGATTAGAAAACTTCCCTGAATTCCTATTTCTTTGTTTAAAGGACTAGAAGGGGGAGGGGGAGGGTTTTTTTTTGTTTCAATCTACAGGGTGTCCCAAAAAACATGGGAATTCAGTGACGAATTCGATATCGTCTTTTCAAATAATTCTTTGATTTAGTATAGTGATACCTACTGAGAAAGCTGTAATCTGTAATAGTTTCGTCTGCTATGTTTACATTTTGTTTGTTTATGTTTTGACTGCAACCGGTTGTACTTAGTAAAACAAGAAAATTACAGTATACAAACAGAGTAAACTTGTCTGTCTTCAATTGCCAAACAAATGTAATCTATTTTTTTTATACTATTGAGATTTTTTATATACAATTGAGATTTTCCGTTCAAAATTCTCCAATTGATGATTAAATTAACTAATTAAAGGTTAAAATCAAATAAGAGTATAAAACACAAATAATATTCACGGACCAGAAAATAAACTTCTTTTCTCTCTTGATAAGCTAAAATTCTTTATTTTAACAAATTATGATTATTAATTATAATTGACATATAAGTCAGAGACGGAGAGAGAGGAAACATTTAAAATGATCTTTTTGGCATTGTTTTAATTTAAATAGATGAAGATTTTTAAAGAAAGGCATTGAGTCTTTGCCACACAAACTCAGATTTATTACCCCTGTATCTTTGCAACCTTATGGTTAAAATCGTTGATATTTTAAAATTAGATTATGTGATCTAATTTTCATACAGTTAAACCCTAAATAAGCCATAAAAGAATTCATCAAATGTCGTAACCTTCACTTTCTGATAATGGAATGTTGCAGATATTTAGTTTTTTAATTAAATAATTATATGGAGCTCTTTAAAACTGTTCCCGCATATTCATGGCTATTTATATTTCGCAAATACTGAGATTTACTTAAAATAGTATAAAACCCATTGAACAATTGTCAAGACGACATTTGATAAATTCTCTCGATGTATGGTTTATTTATGGTTTGAAAGTAGTTAGACATTTTTAAGGTCCATAGAGACATTGGGTTGCAAAGAAATAGGGACTAGAAAATCAGAGTTTGAGACCTTGTTAAGATGATTATTATTTTATATCTTCTTTCATCTCAGAACATTTATTTGACTAGAAAACGATCACAGTAGGTTTAAAACATGCAGCAACTAGCTCAATGTTTTTTATCTTAATTTGTATATAACATCTTTTTGCATAGTCGTTCTAAATATTTTTATTCTATTTTAAAATAAGATGTTTCTTTCATGATCAATAATATCTTGCAGTAGGTGATATCCAGTTGATAATATCTATTAAATAATATCCAGTAGATAATATCAATCAAATAAAATCCAGTAGATAATATCCAGTAAATATTATCCAGTAGATGATATCCAGTAGATAATATCCAGTGGATGATATCCAGTAGATAATATCCAGTATATAGTTTATAGTAAACTATATCTTGTAGATGATATCCAGTAGATAATATCTAATACATCCTAGTATATTAGGAACTGTATACTAGCATATCAGGAATTATATTCTAATATATCAGGAACAGTAAACTAACATATCAGGAACTGTATACCAGTACATCTGGAACTGTATAATAGTATATCAGGAACTGTATACTAGAATATTAGGAATTGTATACAAGTATGTCAAGAACTGTATACTAGGACTTCAGGAACTGTATACTAATATATCAGGAACTGTATACTAGTATATCAGGAACTGTATACTAGCATATCAGGAACTGCATAATACAGTGAAACCCTTAATAACGAATACATCGAAAGAATTCATCAAATATCGTATTCTTAACATTCTGGTAAATGAATGTTACAGATATTTAGTTTTTTAATTAAGTGATTATATGGAACTCTTTAAAACTGTTCCCCCATATTCATGGCTATTTATCTATTTTCGCAAATACTGAAATTTACGTAATATAGTATAAAACTCATTGAAAAATTGTCAACACGACATTTGATAAATTCTTCCGATGTATTCGTTATTAAGGGTTTCACTGTAGTATATCAGGAACCGTATACTAGTATATCAGGAACATATATACTAATATATCAGGAACCGTATACTAGTATATCAGGAACATATATACTAATATATCAGGAACTGTATACTGCAGCAAGAATAATGAAGAATGAGTATTAACTTGTAAATTGTTTGATTCCTACAATTAAAAAGAAAATTTCAATAAAATTCAACAACCTTATGAGGTATACAACTTACAGAGCATTAAATCAGAAAACCTGATATTTCATATTTATAAAAAACAAGGGTAAAGAAGCATTGTCTATATTTGTTGTGGAAAGATCATGAACTGAAGAGGCGGAGGACGGAATGGTGATTGGAACATTGGAGAGAAGAACCCAGGAAGATGATTTTGCTGTTGAAGAAGTTGATGATGCTGTGGAAGTAACTGATGGTGCTGAGGAAGTTGAGGATGTTGTTGTAGTTGCGGATGTGGTTGAAGTTGAGGCTGAAGTTGATGTTGTTGATGAAGTTGATGAAGAGGATGTTGGTGTTGTGGATGAGCAAGATGAAGATGGGGTTGGAGAAGAGAGGATGATGGTACAAGATGAATGGATTGATGAGCAGGATGAGGAGGAAGGACGGGAGAGGGTTGGATTAATGTTCCAGCCTTGAATGCTGCTGTGGTTGTATCTATTAAAGTCTGTGCCTGCTCCTCCATCCACTTCTGATAATAAGCTTTCACATTCTCCTTATGTTTCCGTCCTGCACAGTGAGTTTTCCGAACCTGGAATATAAATTTTATAAATGAGTCAAAGGAATCGAGTTTTTGCCACAAACTCTGATTTTCTAGTTCGTGTATCTCTGCAACCTAAAGTCAGATAGGGATTAGAAAATTTGAGTTTGGGGACTCAATTTCTTTACCAAATCTATGTGTTCTGGGTTAAAAACTGTTGGTTGGGAAAGCGCTCAGCCAAATGAAATTAACGTTATCCAGTTTAGATTGAAAGATTCAAGTTTAATTCCGAGGATATACGAGAAATCTAACAAAAGATAATTGAGAAATGACTAATACCAAATTGCCAAGGGGGGGGGGGACCGAGACAGGTGAAGCAGATTTAAAATGTTAAAGTTTTGATCTCAGGCCAGACATTTTTGAAATTAAAATTATTTAAGGTTTCCGGGTAAAGCCAGTCTAAAAAACAAATCGTTTGTCTTGAAGGAAACCTTAAAATCGCTTGTCTTGAAGGAAACCTTAAAAATCTCCAGTTTGATTTTATTTTCAAATATTCATTGACAATGACTATTGATCGGTTGATTCAGTCCTTTCATTGATTTAGTTGTTGATAACAAAACTTTCATATGAATTCATTTTTATGATAAAAATTTGTTTTAACAACAATAGAAAAGTTCTCAAATTTATATTTAAAAAAAAAATTTAATTTATCTAATACCCATGGATATCCAAACATTATATGATTTGTAAAAATTACATATTTATTTAAAACACATTAATGCGAATTAAGAAAAAAAATCATTTTTATATGAAATTAAATTGTAATCATAAATTTTTATCTTTCTTGTTTCAAAGATTCCAGAGGGAAATATGAAATACACTTATGCAAGCAGAATATATGAAAATAAAAAAACTACCGATGGAGAATCATGTGTTAGGTAGGTATCGCAGTAGTCACAAAAATATTTTGGCATTTTATTTAGATTCTGAAAATAAAAAAATTTCATTAGTTTATTTCATAAGTTTGTGTTTTTTACATTTAATATAATCATGCTTCCTTTCTTTTTTTTCTATTGTTTTTTGTTTATTTTATACTATACCATTAATATGTCTAATTACCTCGATTAAGATAATTACTTAAAAACAGATATTCAATTATTTATATTTATTCCATTGCATTCATATCATAAATTTGTATATTTCTTTTTATCTAACATTACAATTACTTCTAATTCGTTAATTAAAGATTTACGATTTAATTTCCATCAATGTTTATTTTTAAAATAATTAAAGGATAAGAGGCACTGAAGGCTTGTTATAAACCGTATTTTTTCAATCCTTCGATCTTTGCAACCTGACATTTCAAACTTTTTCATTAGATATATTGCATTATAGTTTGAAATCTCTAAAATCTAATCAATTACAAATATGAATCAGAAAGTTAGTTATATTTGTGGCAAGTTATTAGTTCTTTTGTCTGCTTCTTTATTTTTATTTACTTTTTCTTTGTAATTCAACTGTCCTGTAATTCAGCTGTCCTGTAATTCCACTGTCCTGTAATTAAACTGTTCTGTAATTCAACTGTCCTGTAATTAAACTGTCCTGTAATTCAACTGTCCTGTAATTCAACTGTTCTGTTATTCAACTGTCCTGTAATTCAACTGTCCTGTAATTCAACTGTCCTGTAATTCAACTGTCCTGTAATTCAACTGTCCTTTAATTAAACTGTCCTGTAATTCAACTGTCCTGTAATTTAACTGTCCTTTAATTTATAAACTGTCCTGTAATTCAACTGTCCTGTAATTAAACTGTCCTGCAATTCAACTGTCCTGTAATTCAACTGTCCTGTAATTCAACTGTCCTGTTAAACTTAAAAAATCGCCAAATGGTTAGAATGAAAGACCGGCGTAGAACAAGAATATAGGGGAGGGGCCTTCTGTAAGAAAACTGTAAAAAAGAAAAGAAAAAATGTATTGAATGAATACTGCTCAGGCTTGAATATATGTCTGTGTGAGCACTAGAGGAGTAAAATGTTTAGTACAAAGGGTGAGCTCTGCAAGATCTAAAGAAAATAGAACCGAGGATCTGAGTTTACTACGCAAACTAATATAATATCAGCTGAACCCGAGGAGGCTTTCTCTACGTCAAAATATCTCCTTTCCTATTTTATTATCGGAGCTTCTTAACCTTTAATTCAATCTCTTCATACAGATCAACTAAACTATTTTCATTAGAAGATCTAAATATCCTGTGAGTAAAGGACAGGATTCACAGGATAGGTTTCGTGTTTTAATTATCAGGGTTGGGTCGGAGGTGGGAGGAGAGGGGGGGGGGTGTACTCAAGTCATCCCTGGACCCAAGGAAGAGAAGCAGAGAGGAATATTTTCTACCTGCCGCAGGTTTCACAGTTCTTCTCATAGAGCAGAGCAGAGGTTTGTGAACCAGACATTAAATACTCATCCACAATGAATCATTGACTCATCCAAAACCTTCTCGGTAATGAGGATAAAGAGGCAACCCAATTTCATCAAGGATGGAAGGAGTCATTCCATCTCCTTCAGATTGTAATGTCGGATTGTAAACGTGTCTAAGCGATGAAAAACATGAGAAGAAAAAAAGGAGCCTTTGCTGCCCGAGCACATTCCTTCAAGGAAAATTTCCTGGATGCTCTGAAGAATACTCAGAGCTCTACTCCAAACAGGAAATCCAAAGAGAGAAGTTTTATCCAACTGGCCAAGAAAACTGGCTCCACGGATAATCTAACCGGGCATCTTGGTACTGCTCGGAGCACTGATTGTCTGATTAAGGAAGTACAGTTTGCTCTCAAATATTTCCATGATGTTGTTTCTAAACATACGTTTGAAATGTTGCCTGGGTGCGCAACTGTTGTTCTTGAAACTGTTCTTGCTATCCAGGTTAGTGTCGTCTGTTTTTATACATATGGTTGAGCAATGTACAATCTTTATGTAACGTACATGCATCAGCTTGCCTAGTATTGTACAATGTACACTAATAGCATTTTGTTGATTTAAAAAAACTCTTTTCCTCCATTATACTATATACAAGCTTTGTCTTTAAAAACAAATATAATTCTTAAGAAAATAGTCTCTTAAAAAAATAATTTACAAGCAACTGAGTTTTTGCGCCATCTATCTTTATCTATGAGTTTTTGCCACAAACTCTACTTCTCATTCCTATATATTTGCAACCCGATTTTAAAGACTGTTGTTATTTAAAACTATGAGTTTTGTTTGATCAAATAGTCCAAGTTTGAAATATCGAAGGTTGAAGTTGCAAAGATAAAGAAATTGGAACATTTGGGTTTGTGGTAAAAACTCAAATGCTTTTTATAATACTTTTCTTAAATTCTTAAATCAATCAATTCCACGTTATTTAGAACTTACATTCATTAATCCTTTATATCTATTTAAATAAAGTCTTAAAATATTTACTTTTTAGGCGTTCGCTGGAAGTATAGAAGATCCAATGGATCCTGAAGTTAAAAAATCTCTGGATTCTGCGTTCCGTTCTGTCTCCGTCCTAACCAGCTGGGCAGATACTGTTATTGTATCCGGAGAAGTTGAAGCAACGGATACAGTCATGGAAAATATCATCGAGCCCGTCAGAAAATCTGTGATTGTTGTTGTGAACCTGCTCTCAGGTCGGATAGGAAACAAGAATCTGACCCGGGGGAGCTCGCTCCCGGATATTACAAGCGAGACCATGGGACCCGAATCCTCCCTTGGACTCTCACTCAGCTCTGATTCAATCCTAGATATATCTCCCGTGAAACCTCCTCTTCTACCCAAGGTATCCTCGAACTCCTATGATTCTGCTCCTCCTCTACCTCCTAAGCATCTAAAACCTAGGCTTGATAGACGCCTAGAAGATCTCATATCTCGTTCCTATAGTTTCCATCAGGGAGATAGTTTAAACCTGTATTATGGTTTCTCCGGTTTCCCCCCGGAACTCCGACACGGAGCCAGTCAAGGAAATAACAAAAGTTTACCTGTTCCTGACGGCCCAGAAACCACAATGTTGGACCAAAGCTTGGATTTCATGGATTTTGAAGATTCTCCATATAATCTATCCAAAGAGTCTGTAAACAATATTTCATTTGATGAGACCGATACTTCCAATCCCAAGGCAGGAAACAATACTTCGTCGAGATCCTGGTCATCGAAAGAACGATCGAATGCATCTTCTCCATCCTTCGAAAGCTATGGATCTTTTTTATCCGACCAACTAGAGAGGGAGCACCCTCCGGCAATCCCGAGAAAGCATAGAGAAACCCCGGGACGAAGAATAAGAAATGGTTCCGGAAATTATCCAATCAGCTACGAAGCTCAGTCAAGAAATTTACCGCCCAGAAGAAAACTATCGGAGTACGACAATGTGTTCTATCCGGAGAAAACTCTGGAAACCTTAACCAGGTTGAGTTTAGACGATAATCTGTTACAAGATCCTTGTCTGGTTCCTAGGCATGATTCAACCTCACAACACAACTCCTCTAATCAGTTTGAACTCCGAGGACCTACCACTACCTGGTCAAAGATTGCCGAATCTCGTCATAATTATATTGACCGACCTCCTCCTCTCCCTCCGAAGAAGAGGAATGTGATGTCCTATATGGAGATGTTTGGTAAGACTATTTTACCCTCCGGAGAGGATATTCTTCATGGATTCTTCCATACACATGATCTCCTTCACAATGTATGGCAGCATAATTTCCACGAGTACTCTGAGTATGCTCCAGCTGGACTTCTTAACTTTCCTCTCATGGATAATAATCAACGGGAAACTAAGAAGCCTGGAGCTCTGGTGCACTCCAACTACGTGAACCATACTATTGATAACTCAGATCTACCTCCGGCTTTGCCTCCGAAACGGAGTCGATCAAGGCCTGGTAGTTTTAAATTCTCTAGTCTTGATGAGAGACCAATCCCAATATTACGCGAAGACCTGAGTAACCGAACCTCGGAGATATCAGATATATCGATGTCCAGTAATTCTAGCTCAGAGGTGTCAAAGCTTGCCGAGATAACTAAACTTCCCAGATTATCTGTTTCCATTCCTATTGAAAGAGTTAAAGAACCGGATAAGAGTTTACTCAACCCTGGAGATAATACTGATATGTCCGTCCTAGATTCTACTGACGTTTCCCATTTATTAGTTTACGGTTCCTCACTGGATAAGACTGGTCAGGGAGGAACAAGCGAGCTTAGAGCAGGAACCTGTGATGCTCTGATAGTTCTTGCAACTCAAACAATTAAAAATGATTTTCTCTATCAAGAAGCTTTTCTTACAACCTACAGAACCTTTATTAGCACTGAATCTCTGGTTGATAAACTTGTCTACAGATACAGATACTTCGGAGATAAATCTAAAACTGCGGAGAGAACGGATTCAACCTTTAGACGTGCATCTCGAGCTGCGTTTTCTCTTCTAGTCCGTGTTGTGGACGGGTTGGCTGACGTAGATTTCCAGGATAAAGTTCTACTGGAGAAACTAACCCAGTTTATCACTAGTCTGATTGAGAACGGAAACCTGGGACTAGCCCGGGCTCTTCGATCCCAGTTTATTCTCAAGTTCGAAGAGAGAAGAACTAGGCTTCTTCCTGATTTCGATCTAGCCTCAATGAATTCGATCAATCGAAGATGTACTCTTCTAAACTTTAAATCCTCAGATTTGGCAGAACAGATGACTTTACTAGGTAAACAATGTTTAAACAATTTTATATTCCAACTTGGATTTGATGAAAATTACCTTTTTTTCAGACTCAAACCTATTCCTGAGGATAGATTCTGCGGAGCTGCTGAACTGGGTTCAGGAGCAAGCTGAGGAAAAATCTCCAAACCTAACAAAGTTCACTGAACACTTTAACAACATGTCGTACTGGACCCGAACACTTATCCTAAACCAACCAGATGCCAGGGTAAGAACTTTTATTCTTTACAGATTTTGAATGTTATATTAAATCTAGAATTTCTAATATTCAACTAAAACTATAAGAACTATGGGGGACACAGAGTCGTACCAGATTTTCACAAACGTTTTTACCTTTTGATTATGTCCTTTGAATATGTATGTAGATCTCACACTTTGAAAATATGTATGTAGGTCTCACACTTTGAAAATATGTATGTAGGTCTCACACTTTGAATATGTATGTAGTTCTCACACTTTGAATATGTATGTAGTTCTCACACTTTGAATATGTATGTAGGTCTCACACTTTGAATATGTATGTAGGTCTCACACTTTGAAAATATGTATGTAGGTCTCACACTTTGAATATGTATGTAGGTCTCACACTTTGAATATGTATGTAGGTCTCACACTTTGAATATGTATGTAGGTCTCACACTTTGAATATGTATGTAGGTATCACACTTTGAATATGTATGTAGGTCTCACACTTTGAAAATATGTATGTAGGTCTCACACTTTGAATATGTATGTAGGTCTCACACTTTGAAAATATGTATTTTTACATTTTGCTACTTTTTCAAATACAAAAAATCATGAAATAAGAAAATTAAAAAATTGAAAGATAACAATGAAGAAAAATGATCGTTTAGGAGAGAGAGAGATACGTGATGAAGTTTATCAAGATGATGAAATGGTTAAGAAAGATGAATAATTTCAACTCATATCTTGCTTTGCTCTCAGCGCTAGACTCTGCCCCTATTCGGAGACTAGGTAATTCATCAGGCAGAAAAACACGAATAAAAACTATTATTTCAGATTAAAAAATGATAATAATTATATTTCACTTAATCATGGTGGTTTTAGAATAATTGAAAAATACATGAACAAACCAAAAAAAAATGATTTTTAGAAAAAAATTCTGTATAAATTTGAAAACGAATCTCTAAAACTCAAAATGAATAATCTTTTTTTCAAAAACTGTTTCAATAAAATTAAACTTATTATCTACTAGCTGGAGGGCCGTGAAAAAAATGTTAAAAATAAATTTTAAAAATATTTTAAATTTTTTTAGCCTATAACACCCCCGGCCACCCCTGAGTATCTACAAAAAATTATATCAAAAAAAAAAATTTATATCCTCATATAAATATATATAACTATAAAGCAATAATCAGAGCAGCTTCTCAGTTTTCATATATATGTATATATACAGGGTGAGTAAAAAACGGGATTATTCATGTTTTGGACAAAAATTTGAAAACTTTTGTTTTGTTTTAAATAAAACGTGATAAAAAATCTAAAATACTTTTGGACCATTAAAAAAAATCCACTGAACCAAATTTTTTGTTAAATTAAATTTAAAAAATTGTTGGGAAAATGTTTATACTAATGTTTTCCAAAATTCCATAAAATTTCATTAAAAATTGAAAGAAATATAACAAAAAATCCGCAAAAATGTAGAGTAGAAATCTGCGGTAAATGATAACAAATTATAACTTTGACTTCAAAAAAGAAAATAATATTTTTTTGTTAGATCTTATTTAATTTTTCTAAAATTTTGTTTTTTATATTTTTACACTTCTATATTTATATATTTACGCAACATACGCTTCTCAACTATGTATCTACCTGCTTAGATAAAAAAAGTCACATGACCCCAAAGAAGGTTTTGGATGGTCAGAACTTAAATATTTTGCTTTAAACAAATTTAGATTTTTCAAAATCCACGAAAACTAATCGAAAATTCGATGGGCGCGAACCACCCTGGATGCCCAGTTACATACTCTGTGGGAAGTAAATTAAAGGACGATATTTTTTTGTGAAGTTCGTATAAAAATCTCAACAGTCAACTCAAGCAGAATTAACATTTCAGTGGCTTTCGATCCTAATTCGACCTTTTATATTTTTCTTTTTTCTTCTTCTTTTCATTTACATCGGTGGATGCGTTTTAAATGAAAAGTTATAACAAGACAACTCCGTCAGTTCTAAGATTGTTGAATTAAAGATCAAAACGTGATTGAATCCAAATTATAGAAACCAAACTCGTATCGGAATATTTTATTATTTTGTTTAGATCTGCCCTAGCCGAGGCAGTTCCTCCTTGTATACCGTACATAGGCCTGGTACTCCAGGATCTTACCTTTGTACATATTGGGAACCCGGAGAGTACAGAGAACAAGATTAATTTTGCTAAACGATGGCAGCAGTTTAATATCTTGGTAAGGCATTAAACCCACGAATAAAACTAAAAAGAAATCGAGTCTAATCCCGATATCGTTGCAACCTTTTGGTGTAAACCTTTGATATTTCAAACTTAGACTGACTTCATCGCTTGAAATATCAAAGGTTTTCAACATCGGGTGGCAAAGATGGAAGGATTAAAAAATCGGATTTTGTTGCAAAAACTCAGTTTCTTTACTTAAAACTTGGATTTCTTTGAAATAATTTTTAGATTTCATTTCCCGACTGGCAAACTTGAAGAAAAAGATATTTCTTCCATCTTAAAATGATCTTGTAATAATTTTCAATGATTTCGAAAAAATTTGAAATTTAAAATAATGGAATTCTCTCCGGTTCAATTCTAACTAACATTCGAATAAGATCCTAATAAAATTCTTAACATTTAATAATGATCATGAAATTATCAATATTTAGGATAATATGCGACGGTTTAAGAAATTATCAATATTTAGGATAATATGCGACGGTTTAAGAAGGTCCAATATCACCTGACACGACACGAGGAGATAATTCAATTCTTCGGAGAATTTGATGATTTCCTGACAGAGGATGAGATGTGGAGTATCAGTGAGAGTATTAAACCTAGAGGTCAGGTTAACAAGGTTAGATGACCCAGGATCAGGATTAGAAAGCACTAATCATAATCAGAGATAGGAAGGGGGGGTAAAGGGAATACTCACCTATTTGAAAATACACATAATATACAGTGAGAACCAGAAAACAATGGAATAGGAAGACGACATTATAGCAATACTAGATACTAGCAAATAGTTTTATTAGATACTTATCAAATAAATCATTTATTAAATGAAATAGTGTAGGTACGTTTAAACTGATAAATGTCTGTGTCTTATGTTTATTTGACTATTTAAAGCCATAACTTGAGTCTAGAAGTTGTCTTCCTATTCCAGAGATTAAGGTGGTTATCACTGACCACAGTTCTTGGAGTTATGAATATAAATATGCCCGGAGGCCTAAAATCCTCTTAAAGTTATAATTTTTAGGAATATTTTATGTACAATAGATTTTCTAATATTTCAACAAAAGTTTTAAAAATTGGAACCATTTTAAAACGAATACCTGTTTTTTATTTTACAAGATAAATGACGAACATTTAAAGTTTATAGAATTTAAAAAAACTGGTTTTAGGTTCCAAGCAAAATACTATCTTAGTTGTATTGCTATTTACAAAAACTGGAATATTATGTGTAAATATGGGAACGATCCCTTTATTAAAGAAGTATTGGGGTTGGAAGGAGATAAAACATGCACAAAGAAATAATCAAGAATAAATTAAAATAACAAAAGATAAAAAAGATCTCTTAGAAATGTTCAGAGGATAGATTTATAGTAATCTTTTAAAAGAGAATTATTCTAAACATTGAATTGTTTAAAGAGTAAAAATTAGAAGAACTGAGATCTCTGAAGTCAGAACTTATGGATGATTAACCCTTTCCGAAAGCGTTAATCCTAATATATTGAAGTCCAAAGATTCCTTATAGTTTATCTTTAAAGGTCTGACCAATTAGAGGCCAAAAATGCTCTCGGTTAATTAGAGAGTTATTTAACCTCTTCAAATTAAAAGTTTCCGCTCTTGATATCCAGTTCAGGTCTGAAAGATAAGCGCTATTACATTCAAAAGTTCCGAGTTCTGAATTCTATTTTGTTGGATGTATTGCAAAGCTCAAGAAGGAAAAGTTAGATTAATTATGTGTGATATTCAACTAGAAATACCTTAGAGTGTTAATAATTGTTAAATGTATAATGTCAAAATTTATTTACACAATATATTAAACTTTTATAAATTTTGAACTAAAACGGCAATATTTCAACCCCTATCCCAAAAAAAATCAATGCAGGGTTTAAATGTTTTGATCATTACTAAATTTAATCCCCCCCCACCCCATCTTTATTAACTCCGTTAAAGTCTCTAAGAAAATGTTAAACCTGTTTTAAACGCATTATCTATAATTTTTCACATGATGATATGAGTACTAATTACTAAACTAGACAATGTATAATATATAAATATTAATATAGATCTAAGATCATACGTAATTCTAAAACCTTTCTTGATATTTTTAACACTCATTTGATTTTGATTGAGTAAAAATATTCAATTTTCATCTATCAACGTCGCATGATGAATCCAANGGTATGTATATATATATATATATCTATGTATAACTGTTAAATGTACATTCAGGATATTTTTATGATTATTGTCCCTCCATAGCTCCTTATTATAATCTTGAATTAACTCGATTGCTAAAATGATTTAAAGGCATTGTTTATCTATTTGAAACGAACACATAAAACACATTTTTTTTTGTTATTTTTGGAAACTTCTTAAAGATGTTCTTGAGAGCCTGCAGAAGGAAGTTTAACAGTTGATTTAGCTACACACTAGTCGTAGTGTGGTTTAACAATACAACTTCAAGGGACTGGAAGCTAAGCGTAATTTCAAGTGACCCTTCATACAAAGATGGCAATGCTCGATTCACAACGGTGCCATTGCCATCTTTACATTAAGGTTCACTTGAAATTAAGCTTACAGTCTCTTTAAGCTAGTTTCTCATCTTAAAGACATTTATCAGGCTGAAAAGTCACGACTAGAACCTAATTCGACCTTTTATATTTTTCTTTTTTCTTCTTCTTTTCATTTACATCGGTGGATGCGTTTTAAATGAAAAGTTATAACAAGACAACTCCGTCAGTTCTAAGATTGTTGAATTAAAGATCAAAACGTGATTGAATCCAAATTATAGAAACCAAACTCGTATCGGAATATTTTATTATTTTGTTTAGATCTGCCCTAGCCGAGGCAGTTCCTCCTTGTATACCGTACATAGGCCTGGTACTCCAGGATCTTACCTTTGTACATATTGGGAACCCGGAGAGTACAGAGAACAAGATTAATTTTGCTAAACGATGGCAGCAGTTTAATATCTTGGTAAGGCATTAAACCCACGAATAAAACTAAAAAGAAATCGAGTCTAATCCCGATATCGTTGCAACCTTTTGGTGTAAACCTTTGATNATTGTCCTATAATTTTCAAAAAGAGAATTTAGTAGTCTATTTTTAAATATACTTAGAGAGTTGCTTCTTTTTAAGTCAAGAGGCAGGTCATTCCACATCTTAAGAAGAGAGCTTGATGGTAAATACTGTAATGAGCAAATTTTGAGAATGTCAAGTTGAACGTTAAGAGATCTTTCAAAGTTTCCAAGCTTTTTAAAAATGTTTTCGAAAGATGCCGAATTCATTCCATCTACATATTCACCAACTCTTTTAAGCTTCAATTTTCTGGGATTTGCTTGCAAAACATTTCAATGATTTTCTCAGTAGAGAGCTCAGACAGCCTTGTAGGGTGTAAGGCCATAAGTGCAAGTTCGTTAAGTCTGCTAAGTAAGGCGACATTTATATAATTTAGTTTTAAGTATCTTAAAATTTTGTATTAACAGTGAATTTAGACAAATCCTTAGTCTTTGTCATTGTCAGGTGTTACTTTTTAAACGTAGTTTCCTTTTAATTTTGTATTTTCCAGGGGGGGGGGGAAAGAGGACTACTGCCCCCCTCCCTGAATACGCCACTGCCTTGTTGTTCCTTTGATGTTGATTTTACGAGTTTGAGAAAGACAAATTTTTACGGATACATTTTAGAAATTCAGAACATTTTTATTCTTTTTAATATCTCTTCAATAGAAGGAGTTCTAATTGACAATAAACAAGATTTTAATCCTTCCTGTCTTTTACTCTGGTTTGACGTGGTGTGTGTCTACTTGGAACCAGAAACTAGTGGAAAGAAAGTCGTCTTGTTTCTGGTATTTTAATGTAAAGGGTGTCCCAATAAACATGGGAATTCAGTGACGAATTCGATATCGTCTTTTAAAATAATTCATTGATTTAGTATGGTGATACCTACTGAGAAAGCTGTAATCTGTAAGAGTTTCGTCTGCTATGTTCACAATTTGTTTATGTTTTGACTGCCTACGGTTGTACTTAGTAAAACAAGAAAATTGCAATATACAAACAGAGTAAACTTCGCTGTTCATCTTGCTGAGACATTATAGACACATCTTTACAGTCTTTTACCCTTTTCATAAAATAAACTCTAGCAAATATAATTATATTATGGCTTTATCGTCTTTGTAATGAATTAGCATTGTAATACCTAATTTCAAAACCAGATGAACAGTGAAGACGGACAAGTTTACTCTGTTTGTATACTGCAGTTTTCTTGTTTTACTAAGTAAAACCGTATGCAGTCAAAACATAAACAAACAAAATGTGAACATAGCAGACGAAACTCTTACAGATTACAGCTTTCTCAGCAGGTATCACTATACTAAATCAAAGAATTATTTAAAAAGACGATATTGAATTCGTCACTGAATTCCCATGTTTCTTGGGACACCCTGTACCAAAACTGAAACTTTAGCTTGTTTAAAGATTTATTGAAAAGAATAGTTAAGTTTTTTTTTCTTTTTAAAATTATTTCTT
>NW_019396125.1:359935-400953 GCF_000591075.1 Eurytemora carolleeae | reverse complement strand
GAAATTTGATATTTTTTTCCAAAAACAGAGGGTCTGAGGAGGTCGGCCCGGCGTCTAAGACTAGGTTTCAGACTCTAAGATTCTACCCGGGCATTTGATGAATTCTTTCGATGTATTCGTTATTAAGGGTTTCACTGTATCTGAATTGTTATTACTCTATGACTGTGAATATCAAATTCAGTGACAGTAGCGCCGGTTTTAAGCAAAAGTTTCGATAACAATATAAATTTTTTTAAATATCCAGAAAATATTTTTTTGGATAACCTTTTTTACCCACACCTTTTTCTCTTTCACTCCCACCCCCTTTTGGACCTCCCCCTTTTGAACCTCCTCCATTTTTGGACCCCCCCCCCCCCTTGGTACTCCCATTCCCTTCTCCGATAATACTAACGGAAAGAAATTGAGAGTGTCCCCCTGAAAGGAGGGAAAGGTAATGATGGGTTCGGATTCTCATAAAGATATCCATAACTGGTGACATCTTCTCACGAGTCACCTCGCCCCCCCTCTTACCTACCAGTCCACCTAGGACAGGGGGGGGGGGCGTCATTCAGCATTTTAAGCTGTACATGATGTATATATACTCCTGTAACGTAACGAAGGTAAAAATTGTTGAATGTCCTAAAAAAACTTGCGGTTCAAATATAACTTCCCTGATTTAACTTTAGATTTGACTACATTTCACAAATAGTATAATCTTTATAATAAATTCTTCAAACTTTTAAAGACAATAATATAATGTGAATTAACACTTCAAAGAACAGTGAAAACCAGAAAACTGTGGAATACAACCTTAGCAATACTTAAGTGTATTTAATGTTGTTTACAAGGTAAATAGTCTTACTAGTACAAAATAAAATCAAAGTGAAATGGGTCTGTTCACAATGCAAAATTGATATCTCTCATCATGTTCAGTAAACTATTTAGTCATAACTTGAGTCTAAACGCCGTCTTCCAGAGCTTTCTAGTTCTCACTGTAGATATATCTAACTTTGTCTTTAAGCAACCTCTTTTTAATTTGCTTTCGATCGGAACACTGTATTTCATGTGGTTTTGTGGGACACCCTGTATTTAATGTGGTTTTGTGGGACACCCTGTATTTCATGTGGTTTTGTGGGACACCCTGTATTTAATGTGGTTTTTGGCCTGTGAGACACCCTGTATTTAATGTGGTTTTTTGGCCTGTGAGACACCCTGTATTTAATGTGGTTTTGTGGCCTGTGGGACACCCTGTATTTAATGTGGTTTTTTGACCTGTGAGACACCCTGTATTTAATGTGGTTTTTTGGCCTGTGAGACACCCTGTATTTAATGTGGTTTTATGGCCTGTGGGACACCCTGTGTTTAATGTGGTTTTTTGGCCTGTGAGACACCCTGTATTTAACGTGGTTTTGTGGCCTGTGGGACACCCTGTATTTAATGTGGTTTTTTGGCCTGTGAGACACCCTGTACTTAATGTGGTTTTTTGGCCTGTGAGACACCCTGTATTTAATATGGTTTTTTGGCCTGTGAGACACCCTGTACTTAATGTGGTTTTGTGGCCTGTGGGACACCCTGTATTTAATGTGGTTTTGTGGCCTGTGAGACACCTTGTATTTAATGTGGTTTTGTGGCCTGTGGGACACCCTGTATTTAATGTGGTTTTGTGGCCTGTGAGACATCCTGTATTTAATGTGGTTTTTTGGCCTGTGAGACACCTTGTATTTAATGTGGTTTTGTGGCCTGTGGGACACCCTGTATTTAATGTGATTTTGTGGCCTGTGAGACACCCTGTATTTAATGTGGTTTCGTAAAAGCCTTTAACGGTTCAAGAAAAAATATAGCGTATACACTATAGTGCAAACCAGTTAATAGTCTTAATAAACAATTAATATAAAGTTCGGGAGTGAGATATCTTCTAAATGTCAAGTTTCCTATAATTAAAATTGTATTTGAATTCCAAAGCTAATTAACCCCCCTCCCTCTCCCCCTCCTCCCAACTAAAAAAACATTTGCTAGAAAAAAGTCGTAATTCACGTCTAAAGCAACAGACCCTTCAAAATGTCGTCTTCCTAATACTTGATTAAAAAGGTTTAATTCTAAGTTTTGGCTTCCTAATTTTAATCTTAAAATTTAAATTAAAACTATATAACAAACATATTTTTTCAAGCAAAAATGTTGCGTAAATATACATAAAAATATGTATCATAGCGTTTAAAAAATATTTAGAAATAATTATTTTCTTGTAAGATAAAAACGCATTTCTTAAAAGTCGTCTTCGAATTTGGATTTGTAACTTTTACACTTGTCATACATGGTCTAACATAAAGAGCGTCTCGATGAATGTCGTCTTTAAAAAAGTATCAAGTGTTAATTTAAAAAATTTATTTTAGGTATGTAAACTGTAAATGCTCATCGTTTCTTCAATTGTACATTGTACAGAGTACAGGTACTGTACTTGGTAGCATTTCTAATATTACTGTTATTTCCAATATTTTGATATTTCTAATATTTTTAATATTTATAATTTTTCTAATATTTCTTATATTTCTAATAGTTCTAATATTCCAAATGTTTCTAATTATTTTTAAAAATTCTAATATTTCTAATATTTCTAATATCTCTAATATTTCTAAAATCTAATGCTAAATTTTCTACTCTGATGGCATAATATTATAAAGAAAGTTCAACTAGACACAAAGAGACATCGTTTTATCGGTCAAAACTAATCAAATCATTACTTTAGTAATAGTAATATGATAATAAAAGTGGTAATAATATTCAATAATAATGATAATATATAGTAATAATAAAAATAAAAGTAATAATAAAATGATAAAAATAATGTAAATAATAATGATTTATGATAATAATAAAATTACAAATCACGTTGCATCTTGAATCTTGTTTATCTAATGTAATGAAAGGCTCGTATAAAGCCAAGTGCCTGAAGCTAAAGAATTATAGAACTTGAAAACAATAGAATTGAAGTAGACGGCTAAGAGTTCAGAGAATGGTTCACTAAAATGAACTGGGGAAGAGTAAAAATCAGTAGTGCAGATCAGAATGAATTGTGTTGGACAGCATACTCGACTAAATCTATATTTAGACCCACTTTCGGTCATCGGATTTCGATTTTTTATAGCTCTTTGGAAAGCCTTGAACAAAAAGAAGCAAATTGTACAATTTTTGTAAAGAAATTTTGCATGGATTTTTGCACAGATGACTTTAAAGAGAATTTGCACATTTTCAGTTTTTCTTGAATACAAATTCAGTTTTAGAAAATTTTGCAATATTTAAATTCACCCTGGCAAGGGATTTTCAATAATATTTAATTCATCATTTTTTGCGCACTTTTTGTTTTTGCAAAATTTTTGCTCAGTAACTTGATAAATTGCAATAAATATTTGAAATTTAGCAGATTTGCAAATTATTTTTGTAGATTACTTTATAAGAGCCTAGGGGCTTTCCAAAAATGTATCAAATGTTATAGATTTCTATCACGTTAGGGAAATACAGAGGTTATTTTGGGTAAACCAGACATCACCCTGAATTGGGTTAGGACTGGGTCGAAAAGTGTTATTTAAATTATACCTGCTAAACTATACATCTTTGTAGCCTTGCTATTTACAATTTCTAAAAAGCAATTTTTTTTTCAGAAAAAAAATAATTGACTAAATTTTAGTGTGAGAGTTTTCAACCTTTGGATCACTATGATTTTCATCTAAATATGTTTAGTATCCATTCAAATGTGTACAATAACACTACAGTTATGCCTACTTGGCAAAAAACACATATAGGGTTATCCTCAAAGGAATAGACTTCAGAGACGATGTTTTCTTGCATTCAGGGTTCCTTGTAGACCAAAACTTGCTTATTGCTGTGCCATTTAATAAACCATCAAAATACTCAATTGAATGCAGAAGCAAAAAATCAAGCTTCAAATTGTCATATTTTTTAGAACTTAGGGTCGTCTTTACACTCTTATCCTTTGTTGGTGTTTCGCTACTTAGCGATTTCCCTAAAGACCTAATATATGTACCGTGAGGTATTTCTCAAGACCGGATCGTAAGACTTCCTTCTCTCAACGCTCTTCATAACAAAAGGATGATAATAAGGTTCCGAACGTTTATTTCTCTGAGTCTTCAATCTAAATAAGTTTAATAAACCCACAGAAAAAGCTTTGAGTGATAAATCATAAATACAACAGATAATCCACTCAGGCATCAAAAAACTGTGGCAAGGAACCAACAAACACATATATAAATATCAATCATAATATAATCAACCGATAAGCATACGTATATATATAAGAAATAAATACCACAGTGATCCTAGAATTCTGGACTCGGTTACACTTGCAAAACAAATAAACATATACTAATATAAAACTGTTCACTCCCGCGCGAGAAATCTTGCGCCTGCGTAGTCAGTCTGTAAACAGCTCCTAAAACTAGTTCTTTCACAATACGTTCTGTACAGATCCTCAGGGAGAACTCAGAAATACACAGGGGCATCAAGTAGACTTTATACACGGAGCATGGCTCGCGTAACAGTTGGTAACCCTGTATTAATTTCGCTTTCATTTTGTGGAGTTATGATATAATTTGGTAATCTTCACAAATGCTTAAACTAAAATATGTGCGTCCATTTCAGACATTTAAATTATTTTTGGAGGACCGTAGTTTACAGCAAGATAATTGTTTATACTATCATAAAATTCCTAAATTTTTTTCGGGATATTGAACACAAAATGTGTGGGATGTAGAAGATATCTGTAAACTTTTTAAAAAAAATTTGAATACAATTTTTGTACTTTCGGGAAGTTTTCGGTAGTTTGATATTAAAAACGAAATGCTATTAGGTGTTAATATAATAAATGAATGAAATGTATTTGCTTGATATATTCTAACCACATACTGCGGTTCTAATGATTAATGTGAAGAGATGATTCTAACTTCTCAAGATTTATCAGTCAACATTAATCCTAAAATATACTCAGTGTGCAAAAAATGTTTAACTGTATTTTACACTGTATAGGTAGGGGGGGGGGGGCGTTTGTTACCCCCTCCCCCTTCCCTTCAATAATTTATCATATTCATTACCCAATACTTCTTGACTTGAAAAAGTGATTCGCAATATTTTTTGAAGAAAAAAAAATATTTTTAATCTAAATTCTTGAAACCCTTTGAAAAATAAATATATTTCACATTTGTCACAAAGGACAATTTAGAATTTTAAAGTTTTTAAATCATCTTAAACTTGCATGTATTTGAGCCTTTTTATGGTTAACATATTTGCAAAAAGTTATTAAAGTAAGAATACATTTTTTTCTCTCTTAGATTTGTCATGTCGCTATCAGTTTCTGGTGGACAGTTTAGCTTCATTTATCAAACCAGCTGTACTGGAATAGTAATGAGTCTACATGAAGCCAGGGGTAGTAAAAAAACTGTAAAAAAAAGTATCCCTAAATAAAGAGGATCTTAAAAAATGTCTGATAAAAATCTGGAAAAATCAGAGAAAAACAATAAATCAAGATGGATATACTTATGTAATGAATTATAAAAAGCAGACTTACCATTTAAAATTTCATTAATTAAAAAGATAAGCGTTAAGTTTAAACAAAGAAGAGGAAATAATTTAGAAATAGTAAAAAGTTTTTATGCGTACATTTTATATTTTATCGTGCAGACGCATTATTCTTAAGATGTTTTGCAAGCCATGTCTGGTCGGAGACAGGTTGATTGTTAAACAAGAGCGTGGAGCTTTAAACGTTAAAAACAATCTGGAACTAAACATCTCAAGGATTGACGTATTTAAACAGAACATAAAAGATGGTCTTAAACATGCCAAGGGTGAATCAGAATTTATAATTATAAAAAAAGGCAGCCCGTGCACCAATTTTTCGCGGTATGGTAAAGCAAACCCCCAGTTGTTGACCCCCCCCCCCCCCCCCCCCCGGGCAGGGGGGAGGGGGGGGGGGGGGGTCAGCAAAATTGAGTTTACACAATAACCCTCCACTTCGAGTAAAATATGACTCGGTGGCACGAAACAAATTTGTTAAAGAAGTCTCTAAGTTATGTTGTGCTGAAGTTCTATAATATGATGGAAAACTGGTAATTTTCGTTAAAACTAATAAAATGGGTATTTTATACATGAATCATATCTTAGATTAATGGTTGTTAGCATCTATTAACATATCCGTTGTAATTTTTTTAAAAAAGCTATAAAGTATATTCCAGAAATAGTTAGCTTTAACAAAGACGACATTCTAAATATATTGCAGATTTACAGGATGATGAAAATTATTACAAATGATATAATGTTAGTAAATGAAAAAAATTCATAATATATTCATTTAGTTAATTCTCACCATGAAACACAAGACAAATGCATTTTAACAGGAGTATTGATCGTCTTATTAGGTTTAATGAATCGTATTATAACACTTTTTTGCCGAACCAGTCTTTTTTCTATGTCGTCTTCTGTATAAAGATGAAATATCAAATACAACTTTTGTATTCCAAATACATACACATCAGTCGACAAGTTAACAATTTGATCTTATTCAAAAAGTTATTGTAAATCTTTTTCAAAAAATTTTTTAATCTTCAAATTATCAACTCAAGTTGAAATTGCCAGGATAAAATTTTTAAAAAAGCATATGGGTAGGGTTCAACTAACAAAATAGTCAAAGTGTCGGTCGGAGTTTAAAAAAACCTAAATTTAACCTGGAAAGCTGGCCTTGACAAATTTGGCTTTACAAACATGTCGTTCAACCCTATACCATATTATAAGCCCCTTTTCTTTAAAGGCTGTACATAGATTTAGACCCCCCCCCCCCCGCCTTAAACTAAACTAAATAAAATTATTATTGCACAACCTTGTTTGACTAAAGACCATTGGAGTCTTTAAAACCACATAGTTAGTCCTTAAACTGTCAGATCGCATTCCATAGTTTTGGGGGACCACTGTATAGATCTCGCAGAACAGTCGTATATACGTGATACAAAGAGTGAAGTGAAAACAAAGACCACTTAATAGGATTATGAATCATCCGTTTCAAATTCTATTGAATGCTTCACAAACATCTCAACAGAATGATTCGGTCATTTCTTTTCCCGGCCTACTTAGTTACACTCAGTTATACCCACGAAAATATACTTAAAACCCCCCAGGGGATGAGAGGGCCGGGGGATAAAGGAAGGTAGTGTAAAGATTAACCCTATAAAGGCTGTGGGGTCTGAATCTATGCATAGCCTGGTGTTTAGTTTTTAGATCTGATGCTTTTTTTCATAGACCGGACTTTTTTCCACCCTGCACCCTACCCTATAGATTAAAAAAAATTTTAACAAAAAATCCTTTAAATTACTATTTATTAAAAGTAACAAAATTTCACGGTGATAGTGTCAAAAAAAGAGAGTGCTAGTACAAAAAACATCCTGTTTAGGGTTAAGATAAAATGTGGCTATGATTGAACATAATTTAAACAGATTTAATATTCTTTACATTATTTTCCAAACCTTGTTGTTTTTTGCAAATCTATTGATTATTCAAAGAATGAGAATGGATTTTGCAACAAAATATATTTAAGAAAATATTTCTATTTTAGCCTTTGTTACCCCCCTGACACACAGGGTTTTCTAAAAAAATCTCAACCCATTTGGTCCAGCCGTTTAGCCAAAAGCTAACATATATACAGACAAATATATATGAGCGAAGAACTTTATTATATAGATACGATATACATCATAATACATATAACTAAAAGAAATGTTGATTTGTATCGTTGATTCTTCTTTAAGTGTGTTCTATAAAGGTTTAAATTTCAAGAAAGAAATTGAGTTCTTGTTACAAACTCTAATTTTCTGGTTCCTTTACCTTTACAACCCAATGTTGTAGACATAAGATATTTAAAACTATGAATTATGTTCACTTTTCATGTAATCAAGTTTAACGGCTTGCAAAGTTATGGGAATTGTGACAAAATCTCAGTTCCCTTAACAATCATTCTTTAATTTACATTTTTTTCTTTCTCCATTTGGAATAAAAATGTTTAAATTGCTGATATTGTAATATAGCCTGTAGATAGACTTTAAATGCCAAGACTGTATTGCACTTGAATTCTCCAATAACGGAATCTCAATCTGGAACCAGGTTAGGGGAATCAATTTGGTATTAATCAAAAACATTTTCAAGTGTAAATCTTTAATCATGGTTTAACAACAAATGTACCCGGCGTTGCCCGTGAATTTCTAGACCTTGCATAAAACGCAACACTATATAAATAGACGAACTCCTTAAGAAGATAAATATGAAGGAAAACTCGTAAATATGTTTTTAACTTATTCATAGTTTTTTTTCTACATAGATTTCAACTTTTCATCTGTTATGATTATAGGTCGGTAAAAATTGTTGAAAATGGTTTTACAGATAATTTCTAAATTCAAAGTTCATGATGTTTCTACTCTTTTTGCTAAATTCAGCATTGCAGTTTCTTCTTTCTCATTTTGCCATTTTGCCATATATAGATTTCAATCGTGAAATTTCATGATCAAATTCGACGTACAAAATGTTTTCTCAGATATTACTTTTTTCATAAAGTTCTTAACCAACTTTTGGTTCATAATTACATCTTTGATCACATCAACAACCCCTCATAGCATATTGAAAATTTATAAAATTATTCATTTATAAGTTAAGAAAATGTTATTTTTGTGGTAATTTTTATTTTTCCCCCTTTCTTCAATTTCATCAATGTTTCTGAACTACAAGGTTGAGATTAACCTAAACTAGTTAATTACAGAAACACCATTCATGAACCCAACCTAACATTCCACTAACAAAGCAGCAAAGATTCAAGACTTGAAATCATTAAATATAAAAAGAGACTTTTCATGATTTCTTAAAATGGAACAATAGCAGACAGCAACTCGGCCAATTTTTTGTGATTTTGGGACATCTCCAATAATGGTAGTCATTTCTGTAGCCCTGGTCAGGATGTTTTTACCGTCAAAAATCGAGAAAATCTGACTTTATTAAATTTTTCATTTATAATTTCTTTTTAAAACCAAATTTAGCTTGAACAACAATTCCAGCACATAAATTGAAGTCTAAACTTTTTTGTTTATATTCAAAATAATTATCTAATAATACTGTATTTTATAAACCGCAGAATCTTTTTATAACTTTATTTTGTTAAAAACAGCAGAAAACCAACAAAAAATATTTTTTTTACTGTTTGTTTAAAATTTATCTAGAGCCTTTTCTTTGTTTGAGAAAGCGGTGATTTAGATGTAGTTAAATAATAGCTTTTCCATGGGAGTGCTTTTTTCTTAACAAAGAAATTGAGTTTTTGCCACAAATTATGATTTTCTAATCCCAATATTTTTTAACTAAATAAATTTGAATAATCTAGAATTTATATATCAAAAGAGAAGCCACCAATAGGTTGCAAAGATATAGAAATTAAAAAATTTGAATTTGTGGCAAAAATTTTTGTTTTATCATAAAAAAATGTTTGATTAGAGAAGCCGGGAGACAAAAAAAATCATTTTTGAAAAGTAGTTTTTCCTGAAAAAGTTGAAATGTTTAAAGAATTAAATACAAACTAAGACAAAATAAATAGTTTGTATTTCTAATAACTAATTTTTTTATTTAAATGTAGATTGTCAGACCGTGATGAATAAAAGGTTCTAATTCACGTAATATCGATCAAATAAACAGCAGTCAATAAGTTTATATTTTTTTCTAAACCGATCCAATTTATGAAAACCCGTTAGTTGTATTTTTTAAACAAAAAGTAGAATTGGATGAATTATGGCTTTAAAACAAAGATCACATTAGCATATACACAGACTTAATACATAGATAGATAGGTAGATAAATTGATATCTAATAAGTTTATAGATATCTGATAGATAGATAAAAACAGATAGATATTGATAGATAGAAATAGAAATGGATACATATAATATGTCCTTTGAAATGCCATTTTGAACGAAAACCTATCCTTTAAAACATCCTATCCATTAAAAGGTTGTTTATGAAATTATAATGTTTTGAAATGTCTGTGGACTTTTATGTTTGATTTTTACGTGGAAAAAATTCAATTTTGTAAATTTTTGTATTAAACTGATTATTTAATTAAACTGATTAAGCTGTAATATAAACGCAATTAATTTTACTTCGATCAAAAAATATTGATTTATTAATAAAAAAAATTAAAATTATTGACAGATACATTCATAAATTCAACCTGTATTAAGTCAATTAATCTTTTCTCGAGACTGAACAAGTTTTTTAAATGTTTTTGTTTACACAATTCTTTCAAATTTAAAATACCTATTATTTAAGTGACTTTTTTGTATGATTTTAGACTGCCGAAAATTTGACTGAACGAGTTTTGTTTTTAATTGGAGCTAAGTGTATAAAATTTAGAAGAATTGTAGATGGATAGATAGAAAGATAGATAGATAGATAGATATATAAAGATGGATAGATAGATAGATAGATAGATATAAAGATAGATATAAAGATAGATATATAGATATATATATAGATAGAAAGAGATATATATGGATAGATAGATAGATATAAAGATAGATATAAAGATAGATATATAGATAGATATATAGATAGAAAGAGATATATATGGATAGATAGATAGCGCACTGGTATGCATGTATGTGATTATTGACTGGCTGTCTATTGTGTTTAATAATATTTGGTTTTGCTTCAACAGATTCATATTCCCACAGTACTTTACACCAGAAATATATCCCAGTTCAATGGTGACCATCCATGAAACTACTTATCCAACCCTGCTACCCTTATATATCCTATTTAAACCTAGTTAGATCTAAAAATGTCTAAAACATTACGTCATGATTAAATCTTAAACTAGAAGTTGAAACACAAATCAAGGAATCCCATAACGTCATGCTACCGTTTTATGCCTTTGCTTTGGTCCTTTTGTTTCATTAATTCAACCCATTTCAATCCTATGATACATTCTTGGATTAAGATACACCTTCCTTGTTACTAAACTAGAGTGATTAAAGATTTGAATACAAAGGTTAGAACCACTCATTGAGAAGATAAAAACGATAATTAAATGCCAGAAAACTGTCAATTGAACTTCAGTAATTGTATAATCAGTGATCAGTGTATTGTGAAGTGAGATTGTCCTTAGTACTGTTGGTCCAAAGTGAGCCAAGTGAGCCCAGTGAGCCCAGTGAGCCCAGTGAGCCAAAATGTTGAGCTACTTCTCTAATCCTGATTTAAGAAGAGGAGATGAAAACGTGATGCTGCAAAGTGTTCAATGGAATTCTGAACTGAAGGAAAAACAAGAGTTTACTTTTTTAAAGAGCTGCTTATATTATATACAAATTGTGTTTAATGTCTTTTAAATTTCAAATTTTAAATCAAAATGAGAATCCTCTTTTGATCAAATAGCCTGAAAGTTTTCACCATTAAGTTATAAAGATATAAGAAAATATTATAGTTTGAGTAGAGTAATCTGTTATCTTACTTTGTTTATGTCTAATATAGACAACGTGTAGATACGATTGATGCACACTTGGGACCGAATTTAATGAATGCGTGGTGTACCTGAACTGTCTACTGCCGGTTCAAATTTGTATCCCCCTGATTCAAATCCTTCCTTTATCTTTAACTTTAAAACGGTGCGGTTGTTCAAATTTGAAATGGTAGTAAGTAGTTCATTGACGTAGCTCTTCATGAAATTCGGTCTTACGTCACACAATTCTTTAAATGCATTTCTAAAAATTCGTTTTGATTAGTTATCTAACCGTCCTCAACGACAATCCGAAAGCTATTACAAGAAAGCCTCTTCTCTGAGCTACCAGCCTCGCCAGCCTAAAACAAGCCTCCAGCAAGATATCCACAGACGGAGGTTCGGCTCCGAGATCGGGCTCCAGGGTCTGGGTTGGACAGTATCCGATGCTGAGTTTGGAAGTTTAGGTGCTGATCAACGAAGGGATAGTATCAACACACTCTACGGAGATTTCAGGAATACAAATGCAGATTAAAAAAAATGTTGATTAAAATCCATTGTTTCCGCAATTTTGAATGACCTTTCTTTTATAAATTGCAATTGCCGATTTACAATTTTGTACTTTTCAAACCTTTGCCTGATAAAAATAATGGAGATATTCATGTTTTGGTAACTAAAATAAATGTATATGCAATTGCGGGTTACACACGGATTTAGACAACAGAGAAAAAGAAGTAAGTTAACAATTTTCAAGGTAGAAACACAAAGGATTACAGATGACCGTAATTATTAAGGGTCACTTTACATTACGGTTTCAGTTCCCTTAAAGGGAGTGTTCGCGAAAATTGAATGGGGGTCTAGGCTTACAGCGAAAAATAAGCGCTTTTTATCACTACAAATCTAGACCCCTTTCAATTTTCGCGAACACTCCCTTTTGGGACTTTCTTAAAGTTTAAATCCTGCATTAAGTTATAAACTTATCCAATTCCGTTTTTCTTATTTGTCCTGCATTTCACTGATGTATAAAACAGGGATACAATTCCTGGCGCTACCCACCACCCTGACAAGAAACCAAAAAGCAAGAAGAAAGAACGAATTCTAAAATTCTTTGGATTTAAGGAACAGAACAAACCAACATGTAGATACAGTGTGCACAAACCAACATGTAGATACAGTGTGCACAAACCAACATGTAGATACAGTGTGCACAAACCAACATGTGGATACAGTGTGCACAAACCAACATGTAGATACAGTGTGCACAAACCAACATGTTGATATAGTGTGCACAAACAAACATGTAGATACAGTGTGCACAAACCAACATGTTGATACAGTGTGCACAAACCAACATGAAACTTTAAACGGACTGTGTAGAAAATTTTGTTTTACAAAACTCATCTCCCTTTAAAGAATATTTAGGAAATAATTTACTAAACTTAAAGTATTTTAGTTGCACATAATTACACAATTATGCAAAGAATATTTTCACATTTTTGTAGGTTAATTAATTTTTTTTTATAGAAATGCATGTTTGATTCCATACTTGGCCGTTGGTCGTTAGCCGTTAGTGATATTTATTAGGCACGCTTAAAAAAGTACCAAAGATTTTGAGAGGGGGGGGGGGCCTCGAAAAATGTTTATCGGAAAGTAAATAGAAAAAAATAGAGTGGGATTAAATAGAGAAAGACGTGTTTTGAAGAAGATCCTGAAGATGGATCCTTCTACTATGCCGGAGGATCAAGAGAATCAAAAGGATCGAGAGGATCGAGGCCGAAATATGCCCAATCCGAGCTGGGATCCTCCAAACAGAGGTTGAATAAATTGGATGCTAGATATGCCTCCAGTATCCTCCGAGGTTTTAGTAGTACGGATACAGGGTTTGTAAGTTCGGAGGCTGGGTTTATCGACTCTGAAACCTCCGAAACCTCCGACAGTGAGACGGATAAGCAGAGCGGGGTTACAGAAATAGAGGTCAAAGAGATAGAGGTTACAGGTGACCCGGAGATAGAGGTTACAGGTGACCCGGAGAGGAAAATATCAGATCAGCTTTATCTTCCCATGCAAAGTCTCAAGGGTATCTTAGCAGCAGGCAATGAAATTTATAAAAAATCAGAAATAAAAAATATTTTTTGATTTAGAATTTAGAAGTCCAATCAACGGTGGTTGCCCAATTTTTAAAAAAGAACTGGGGGAGGGGTCAAATTTAACAATAAATCACTACAGTAACATTTTGTAAATTATAAATGCTTAGAAGGGATTACCCAAGAACCCGCGGAGAAATGTGAGGACACGGCTGAGCCCAAAGAAGAAGAAAACGTGGAAACTGATGTTGTAGAGTCTACGGAGAGTGAGACTGAGAGCTCTCATGAAAATTCATTAAACTTTGAAGAGATTGATGCTTCCACTGAAAGGTACAAAACCAAGTCCAGAATTGTTTTTTAAAGAGTTTTTATTGGCGTTTATATATTTGTTTTTATCTCTGGAAATGGTCTATATATATTTTTATATCTTTTTTAAATCGTTTTGTTTTCTCGAAAATTTGCTGTGTTATAAACTGTAGAAGATTGTTTTTTTTTCTGAGAAAAGAGTTTTTATTTTTGCCCCATTCTTCTAGTCATTATTAATTACAAATTATTCCATCGTTAAACCTGAAAAAAAAGATAAATGGGTTGGCTAATTACTCAAGACTTCTTGAAAGGCTTTAAGAGTCTGAGTAATGAGGGTGAATTTGTTCATGTTTTATCTGGAGAACTTACCCCTAATTACTCATTCTTATCTTGAGACAAATATCCTTATTATTGCTCCTTAGTGCACAGGATTTTCCCTGCATAGGAGCAACCCCCCCTTGATATCCCCCCCCTTGATTCATGTTTTTAACCCGCTATTTTCCGTATACTGCAGTCTTAACATTGGGTTGGGTAGGAACGAGAGCAATAACCTTTTCTAGTCTAAATACCACGTAAAGGGACTGCTTCTGCTTCAAGTCATAATTTTTATAATTTCATTTTAACATCTGAATAAAACACTATAACTGCAAACTAAATTTTTTACACATTTTAACATTGTAAATTTTTCCGTCAATTACTGAAAGTTTGTGTACAGTCCCTGAGTCCCAGCCTGGCAGCAAATTAATTGACGTTAAATTCTAAATTACTATTCATAAACAAACCTTTTAACAAATCACTGATCAAAAAGTTTAATCTATATAATCATATATATATTTATGTGTGAGCTATAGATGGCCAAACGGCTGAACCAAATAGGATGAGGGTTACATAAGCTAAACAATTTAAAAATTAATATAAACCTTGGCCACGCCGGGTTTTCCAGCTAGTAACTTTTAATACCTTTTGGGCCAATCCTTAAATTTAATAAATCTATCAAAATTGTAGAAGTCTTAAAAAGTATAGAAGTGAATTAATTAAGAAATAAATGAACCATTAAAGAAACAAAATAAAATATAAAATATTTGTTTTTTTTAGCATTTTAACTATTCGTCTTGCTTTCAGAAGTTTTGACATTTTATTCTTCAAATGCTACTCTTTTCGACTAATTTGCAAAATGCATGATTATTTGCTTAAAAATATAAAATTGGTAAAATAATTAGTTCATCTTGGTCACTAACCCAGCCCTTTACACTTCCTTGTATAAACCTTCAGAAATAAAACAACAAAAAATATATCACAATTTTGCATTGATCAATAAAAAATCATTAAATATTATGTTCGACGGTTTTTATAAAAAAAAATTATTTAGATCTGTTCTTTAATAATAATAATAAAATCATAAATAATGCTTCTTTGCTGAGAATTTGAAAGAAAAATGTTCATTTTTTCTTAACACCCTGTAGGCTGTATTAAGTCACGCTGAGTAAAACAGTTATCTATAAGTGGTCTTGCGTGATATTATGAAATAGTATCCGATATTGGTCTACATTCATACACTTTATCTATCTATCTATCTATCTATCTATCTATCTATCTATCTATCTATCTATATTTCTATCTTTCTATCTTTCTATATATCTATATAGCAACTGGAGGACATCTTTTTTAAAGTTGCCGGACTATCTCTCAATATTTTCATATATCACGACTGGAAATGTCGACCTGGCTCGGAAATTCAAATGTACTACGGCTGCCCGTGATATATTTATAACATTAACGCATGTAATCTCGGATCTATTAGCTATACAGGCTTTTTTGTATTTAACATAAAGATATGAAAAAAGAAAATTTTGAAGAATTTAAAATAATAATGAATAAATACGCTTCTTAACAAAAAACACTTCTATTATTTAAAAAAAAGATTGAAGAGGTAAATAGGAGGTAAATAGGAGGTAAATAGGAGGTAAATAGGAGGTAAATAGGAGGTAAATAGGAGGTAAATAGGAGGTAATTAGGAGGTAATTAGGAGGTAAATAGGAGGTAATTAGGAGGTAAATAGGATGTAAAAAGGAGGTAATTAGGAGGTAAATAGGAGGTAAATAAGAGGTAAATAGGAGGTAAATAGGAGGTAAATAGGAGGTAATTAGGAGGTAAATAGGAGGTAAATAGGAGGTAAATAGGAGGTAAATAGGAGGTAAATAAGAGGTAAATAGGAGGTAAATAGGAAGTAGATAGGAGGTAATTAGGAGGTAAATAGGAGGTAAATAGGAGGTAAATAGGAGGTAAAAAAATAAAGAAATAAAAATTTAAGTTTATTTTTTGAATGCCCAGCCTTCAAACCTTAAAAGGGATTAGTTTGAGATTTAATTTAGAGTTTTTTGATTTTTTGCAATCAAATCTTTTTATCATAGATTATATTGTTAAGCCTTTAAAATGGGTTGGCTTTGATAGATAGTATTACTAGGTGGTCCAGGGCGTAAAGTGCACTGTTCTCCGTCTGCACTTTTACAATTTCCATTCAAGCACTTTATATGCACTTAACTCTATCCCTGCTGGGTTACTTGAAAACCAGGATATGCTGGGGGGGGGGTCAATTTGACCCCCCCCAATAAATCCCATGTTTTATGTCCAAATATGACAAATGATACATCATTAGAAAGCTCTTGTGCTCGACTTTTAGAATCTGCAAAAAAAATTTGCAAATTTTCAAAAATTGAATTTTTTATCGCAAAATCCAGTTATATAGTAAAAATTTTTGCAAAAAAAAATTGTCCAAAAAATGAAAAATTATACATTGTTGAAAAGCCCTTGACCAAGCCATTTCAAATATGCAAAAATGTTTGCAAAATTTTAAATAACCTGATTTTTAATCAAGAAAAACTAANACTTTTAAACACAAGAGCTTTCCAATGATGTATCATTTGTCATATTTGGACATCAAACATGGGATTTAAAGGGGGGGGTCAAATTGACCCCCCCCCCCAGCAGGAATAGGGTTAATCTGAGCTGAAAACTTTAGAATTATATATCCTAAATCCTGATTGCTTAATCAGAGTATTCAATGTACACACTTTTAACTTTATTCTTAATCCTTTTTTTTGGATATCCCTACCGTATAAAAGTTACGTGTGATAACAATTACAGATACAATGCTTTATCGATTGAACTAATATCCGATTGAATTAAAGTCAGCTGTGTCGGCTTTTAGAGCATTTAATATGAAATATACTTTATCACATTTTAGGACTAACATCATTTTAAACGAGTTTTAACAAACATTAATCCAAAATTTACATTTAATTAATCGATGTTTAGTTCAATTGATATGACATAATTAACACCAGGAAAAAACCGGTTTTTCAAAAGTTGAAGAGTACATCTTTACATTAACCGCTGATTGGTTGAATTTTATACTTCTTTCTTGGATATCGAATTCGTATTAAAATAATCTTGGGTTTAGCAAAACCAGGAGTTTAAGCATTAATCTTGATATCGCATCATTCTAAAGTTTTCAGCTCAGGAGATAAAAAAGAAGTTAACAAGCATTATTTCATCTGGAGATTAAGAAAAAGAGTGGATCAAGCATTAATCCCGATATCCACCATTCAAAAGTTCCAAGCTTTGGTTATATAGTTTGAATTAATTGTTTTTTGTTCTACTTAAGAGTTCTTTAATAAGAGGAGATATATAAGTTTTCACTCTTGTACGTGCACTTTTAATTTAGTTTGACGTGGGCACCCTATAATAAATTAGATATCCATGTTTTGTTTCTTTAAACTAATTATTTTCATTTGTGGATTCTCTGAGAAAGTGACTTGCGCATTTTTTATTTATAAGAAGCATTGTAAAAATAATCGGAATTAAAAACAGTAAATATGACTTTAATCAGATAAAGGTTCTATACCCGGGTGTGTTTATAATTTGGGCATTGTCATCTTTGCACAGAGTGTCACTGGAAACTACGCTTACAGTCCCTTGAATATGTTATTTTGAAGCAAACCCTATTTATTGGTCTAATCGTGTTCATGTATATGTATTATGCAGTACTAAAATTAGGAGACCATTGACGAAGAAAGATGAAAAAGTTGTGTATGTATGAAGTATGATATATCCTTCACGCAAAACTATCAAGAACTAGGTATGCCCCGGCTTATTGGAAATACACTCCGCGAAGTTTTGAGATTAGATGCATTGCCAATAATAAGGTATAAACAGGGGGGATGATAGTTCTCTACCTGTGTGATCAGTTAGCTGCAGTACTTTACACTTACAACTGTTTACTAATATTGATATGCTGTAGGTTAGGCCAGAATCAACTTATAATAAAAAAATATGCAGTAAGCTATCGGTATAGTTGATGGCCTATACAAATAGTAAAGGATTATCGTACACTCTATACACTGTAACCTCGTTGGGTAGAAATGAAAAATTCCAAAAAATCTACATTTGATGGATAAACTTCCAGTCCCAGTGTACATTGGTCTAATCTTGTTTTCAAACATAATTCATCTTATTAAAAAGCTATCATGATTAACAGAATTTTAAATTTAAATATTCAACCGGATAAATAAAGGAACAACAAGGTCACAAAGTTGCACCAATTATGTCGCATACATTTGACATTCGTTTGTTGTCTATAGTTTGCAGAAATATTGGGAAAAAATAATTAGATTTTACTAGTATGGGCAAAAGTTGTTGGGAATTATTTTAAATTTAATTCGCAGTAATTTTCATATTTGTTTTTCGTACGAGTCAAACCTGTAAGTTTCATTTATTTGTAATTTTATCTAATTATTTTTTTTTCATTTCAGGTTAGTTTTTGCTTCCATTATTTGTATCAAAAGACGGCTTGTATAATTACACGAAAGTCAGATTGTATAAAAACAATTTTAATGCTCTTCAAAAAAGCTTGTATAACAGAGGTGACGTAGAAAATTGTGTTCAAGTTAATCAATAAAAAGAGGCCACCTTTAACTTTGGATTTATAACACATCCCGTTTTAATCAATGTCCTTTTTTAAATAAAACGCTATCTTGTTGATATTTTTCCCTTTTTCAAAATATATTTTATTTAGATTTTAGATTTGGTCTCAACTTGTGCCTCACCCTGTTAAAAATACCTGTTACATGCGTAAAGATGTACCATACGCAATAATGCGTATTTCAGATGAACAATACGCAAGACATGCGTACAGATTGAAAATCTGCAAGAGAAGCGTTTATAAGCGTAATACAGATTTGAGTAACATCTGCTTGATTCAGAACATTTATAATTTTACACCATGGCTTTAAACATCCAAAATTGAAGGTTAAATGTACCTACTAACCACCCCCCCCCTCTTTGTGGAATGGCAATTTATTTAGCACTTCTTCTCCTTCCTTTACTTTATGAAGAAAAAACGAAGAAACTAGATAACAAAGGATGGATTGAATTATTCAATTAATGAAGCAGTCTGTTCTATTTATAGCAGGGTTGGATTTATAATTCATTTATCAACCAAATCCGCGTTGTTTAGTTTGAAAATTTACGAGGTATAGCTTGAAAATCCACGAGGTTTAGTTTGAAAATTCCCCCCTCCACCCACGTATTAGCATGTTTCATCTGAGTTATTAGCAACATAATCTCACTGTTTGGCAGATTCAACCGGAATTCACCAACGTTGGGTGTTGGTCTATAACCATGTCTGACTAAGAGTACAAAATTGTGGATTTAACAAATTTCAAAAAAATTGTGGATTTAACAAATTTTCAAAAAATAAAAACGAATAAAGATTTTGTATTTTAGAAGCCTCAAATAAGATTTTTGTTTAATCAACATTTTTGCCTAAATCCTATTGGTTTTTAAACTTTATTTATATTGAAACATACAGACATAACACTAAATTAATATCTCTAGTAGTTGGTTTATATACTACTAGCGTTAATGGCTGCAGATATTAATTAGAGGGCCTATACCATAATGTGTTATCTCATCAGGCTCTACATACTGATACATTCATTCATTCACCCCCCCCCCCCCCTCCCTCCTTCCCCCCTGTCAAAGAGAAAAAATTATTTTACATTAATTTGTAAGAATGGCAATTGTCAAAACTACAATCAAATTGTTGAAATTAAAGGTATGTTTAAACACAACTGTCAATTAGATAATTTAACAACTAACAAATGCTTATAGAAAAACATGAACTAAACAAATCGAGAAAATCAAAAACTTACAAGAAATCCTTGAAAATTATCCAATGAAAGAAACAGAAGTACAGACAAATAAGCAAATGGTTCAGAATTATTAAATTTAAAAACGATATTCTTAAAATTTCTGAACAAACAAACAAATTATTATAAAAAGATGATAAAAAAAACAAAAACAAAGAGACAAAATAAATCTAAAAACAAACAAAAATGAACATCAAATCTAAGAAGATCTACAAACAAATACAAGATCTAAAATGGGGAATAAAAACACACAAACATGATCTACAAAACAGAGAGTTCGATAACAAACAACTCCATTAATGAAACAATCAATTCTAGCAGTATAAACAGTATACACTAGTTTTAGAATCCATGGGAATCTTTATTCAAATATACCTTTGTCATCTAGCAGTAGGGAGTTCAGACCTTATCTTAGAGTATATAATAAACAATATCTATACAAAGAGTTCATCTTAGAGTATATAATAAACAATATCTATACAAAGAGATTATTAAAGTATTCTTAGAGTGTTTTTAGTAAACTAGGCTTTTAGGGTCCTTCCCGCTCCCTTTCATATAAACAATTTTAACTTTTAACTGTTGCTCTGAAAGTCGGCCATTTTAAATCATTTCCAAATTTTTACGGATTTTTCTTTTTTAATTTGCGCATTTTCAAAACAAATCCAACTATTTTTTCAGGATTTTTTCCAGTTTTGATGTTTTATAAACCTTCCCTGGGGTCATGTGAGGTGCCAAACAAAATTTGGGCTCTATTGGTTTTGCTGTTTTGACGTTGACAAGTATTTAGTGCCTTATGCATCAATAAAATTAGTAATTTTCAATGTGTGTATCTTAAATTGAATTTATATATTTCAGTTTTAAAAATATCTCTTACCATTTTCTATTCTCCTAGCGTATTACACACAGGGTTAAGTTAAGACACAGATCTTGAAAACTATAAATCACATAATATTTAACTCTAGATTCAAACATATATTTGAAAATGTTAAATGTTAAATGTTACCCACAGAGAGATGCAATTTGAGATATATTTCAATCGGTTTGTTCATATACGGTGCAATGCTCTCATTGTCATTGCTACTTATATAACGTGTCATTTTTGAAGAAAAACAAAGGAATTGAGTCTTTGGAACAAAATCAAATATTTAAACCTCAATATCTTTACAGCCCGATGTTGTAAACCTTTGATATTTCAAACTTAGATTATTTGATTTAACAGAATTCATAGTTTGAAATATCTAAGGTCTACAACACTTGGTTCCAAAGTTACAGTGATTAGAAAATCAGAGTTTGTGGCAAAGACTCAATTCCTTTACCATCGTCACATTACAATCAGAACACCAAGTATTCGTGTTCTTAGCAACTGTTAATCTCAACTACAAACTAGAAAAGAAGCAGAAGGAAAAATTCATGAGACATCACTGGTACAGCTTTGTCACTTCGTAGATCCTCCAGTTTGATTTTATGAAACAAGTATGAGAAAAGCTTATTTATTTGATTACATACTAGATATTCAAATTTTTTTTTGAACTTTTTAATAACTCATCTATTTTAGAAGTTAGGATTAAAAACATGAAAGATCTATTTCTATTCGATAGAAAAAATAACAACTGAATAGTCACGCAACCTCTTGGAGAAAAAAAAATATTTCAGTAATTTTCTTTAATCGTAATGATCTTGTAGAAACTGTATTTAGTAAAATAGTAGAGATTTCTATATTTCGAAGAGGTAGGTCATTGCTATAAATCTTGTTCTGTCATCATTTACGCGTTTTATTTTTAGCTATACATATGCTTTGTTTGTCTGTTTGTATCCAATAAACGCCAATACGTCTGAACCGATCAGACTTTTAAAAATGTGCCTCCAAAACATTTCGATTTTCGTAAAATGTTGTAAATCCACTGGAAAAAAATTATCCTAAAAACTATGTTGTTATTTTTAAGAAAAATTATTGTGCACAATGAGAAAATTTTCACAGATAAAGCAACAAATAAATATAGGAATAGAGGATGTGCGCAGAGCACCCTTAATTCGTAGTTCCAATAGATTTAATCAAGTTTGATCTGATTCAAGACCAATCAGGGAAGAATGCTATGGCGATTAAAGACAGCGTGACTTGTTTGATCCTTTTTTACTTTGTTGAGTTTTTTTTCTTGATTTCTTCCAGATTTAAAATATCGCATAGTTCAGTTTCACGTTTCAAGAATCATTATTTACAATTGTGTTTGTTACATGGAGTTCACTCGTGTGTGCTCTGAGCAGGACTTTTTAACGTGCGTGAACGCTTTTTTATAATTCTGGTTCACGACGGTTCGTGTATATGTACATTGTACATGCTTAAGGGTGTTTGTCGGTGAATTGGGTGAACATAAGGGGGGGGGGGAAATATTATATGTGATGTAAATCTAAAATTTGAGGTCCAAATTTTTTTGATAATTACTTTAAATATACTTTTTAACAGTTACACTTCAAAAAGCTACAAAATTTCAAAACTTTTACAAATCATGCATATTTTAAATGACAAAATTGTACTGTAATTAGAAACGGACTAATTGTGTGTTGATGTGGACGGTAAATATTAGGGTTCAATCTTTAACACAATTATAGTCTGATTTTCTATCTTCAACATAATTATAGTCTGATTTCTATCTTTATATTTATGCGTCCTGTTCAAGGGAAGTAATTCAAAGTGCAGAAGTTTGTTTAAATATTGTAAGAAATTAGACAATCAGAGTTTAAGGCAAGTAATCACAATCAGGTCCTTTGTTTCTCATTCTTTTTCTAACACGTACAATTTCTTTTATTTTAAATTGTTAGCAAAAAAGATCAAAGATTTGCTTTTAAATCGACCATATTTGTGTTACAGTTTATAATTTTCTACAATCTCTGAGTATTTAATTTGATATGCATTTGGAAATGCATATGTGACAATATTGAAATTTTTCGTCTGCATAATGCGAAATTATTTTTAATATTCTTTAATATTTAAGAAAAAATAAAATTATAAAAATTTCGCATTTAAAAGGTTTTTTTAACTCTTTAATTAATTCAGTAAAGGGACTTTGAGCGTAATTTCAAGTGACCCTACATGCAAAGAGATTTTCATTGGTACCCTTTAAAGCTTTGTCTGATCAAATATGAATTATGTATTAATGTTTAAAATAGTGAAAACAGATTTTTTTAAATTATGGTTTTTTTATTAATGACTAGTGCATTCTACTGCAGGAAAACCTGGAAGATATATAAACAGAATCAAAATTTTCCAAGCTAAAAAGTTTAGTGTCCACATATTGTTCAGATACAGGTTTCAATGGTAGAATTGTGAAGCAGGCATTTTACTTGGAGGATTACTTGAATTTGCACCAACACAGTCTCAAAAATATAATTCCTTTATAAAAGTCTGTGATTTGACCCAAAAGTTTTCAAATACAATGATTTGTTGAATAAATATTTGAATTGTATCAGGAAAGGGGGAAGGGGGGTAATTAGTGCCAAAAGATAACTGTTTATAAAGTGTAAAAGATGTAAATTCTAAAAACATGAGATATAATTAACTAGCTTCGGAACGTACCAAAGATTTAAAAAAAGATCTATATATTCAAAAATATATTTTGAGTTTTTTTTAGTAATTTTGACTTTTGTTTTAAAATTATAAATTATTATTATTATAATTATTACTATTAAAACTATTACTATTAATACTATTATTATTATGATCAATATTATTATTATTGTTTTTATTATTGTTTTATTGTATTCTTGAATTAGTATTTATCTTTCTTTCTACAATCCTTGATTTTCTTGAAGGGAGGAGGAGGAAGGGTAAAACATTGATCTAAATATCATGATTCTTAGATTCTAAAGGGTGTATTCAAATATATTTACTACTCATCTACCTATCTATCTAATCATATACACTATTCATCTATCTATCTCTCTATCTATTCATATATTCACTATTATCTACTCATATATATGATCTAACTATTCATATATTCACTAATCATCAAGCTCTCTTTCTATTATTCAAATATTCACTATTCACTATTCATCTATCTATCTATATATCAATGCATTCATATAATCATTATTATTGGTGAAACTTTGCGACTTCGTAACTCCATTAGTTAACATTTTCACCCACGCGTTAAAAATGTCATTTTTTCTTACAAATTTTTAGAAAAATTGTAATTTAAATCTAAATTAAAATTTACATTTGTTTAATCTGTTATTTTCATATATTTACCAGAAACCTATATATATATATATATTATACCAATATATATACCATATACCATATATACCATATTTATATATACCAAATCTAACTGTTTAATCATCTTTCAATCCTTCCTTATATTCATTCTATTTAAGCTTTGAACCCTTGTAAAATCATTTTTATGTTTACTTTTCTTAATTTTTTAGAATTAATCTCTGCATGCACCAAATGCATTAAATAGCTTGAGAATTGTTTATGCTTGCTACATATATATAGCTGATGTATAAACATTTTACAAATAAATAAAATCAGTCATTAATGTTTATTACCAGAACTTCATACGGAAACTTTTTTTCATCCATTTCATATTACTTTTTTTCTTGCTTAATAATTTCAACCATTAATTCAAGTTTTAAAACGCAACCGTAAAATAAACCTTCAGGAGAACTTCATATTAAAGCTAGGGCACCATCCCCCCCCCCTAATTTTTGTTTTTTAAGAAAGGAAAATTTAAAATTTTTTTAGATATTTAAATTGTAAATTCAATCATTTTAATTAAAAGAAAATTCATTTATTACCATTTTGTATTACAGGGACCGGTAAGTAGGACTGGGCAAAGTTCTGTTAAAGAAATGGAGGATTTCGAAAATTAACGGAAGAGTCCATTAACGAACATAAAAAACCGTTAATTGTTAAATCATTAACGAAACGGATTGGCCGTTTTTGAAAAAAAAATTCTGTAATAATGAAGCCGTTAACAATTGTTGAAACAATCGTTAACTAAAGGTAACTTAAAAAACGGAAAATACCGTTAACGAAACGAAGTTTTTACCCTCTAAAACTAACGGCTATCTGTAATTTGAGATTTTATTTAAAAAACGGTTGGAACTAACCTTTCGAAACGGCTTGAAAAAGTTGGAACGTGTCCAGCCCTACTGGTAAGCAAAATTTCACGAGACTCTTGGCAATGCCCTATTCACAAAGGAACCCTTAAAAGCTTAAAAACTATGAATCAGATATCATTGTTAATATTTTTAAAACCTAATTTTTTTAAACTGTGAATTATCTACAAAAGTGCCTTGTGCATTTTTTCTTAAAGAAAACATACAGGAAGTATCAAAATTAAGCACTTTCCTAGAAAACAATATCTCAAATATATTAATAATCAGTAAATAGCATTTTCAAGGGTACCGAACGTTGTGAATAGGGTATTGTCATCTTTTCATGAAGAGCACTCGAAATTACACGCACTATCTCTTTAAATTATCCAAACATTAAGTTTTATTTATCACTCTTTTAAAAACTAATCTTTATTTGATGTCCTTCAATTCATTGTTTGACATTAATTTTTATCTTTTGGATTGTTGGAGATACGTTCTACAAAACTCCCATTCATCTCGTTTATATATTCATTCATTCATCATTTCCATATGTAACCCATTCATTATTCAACCTTCTCTTAATATTTCTTGTTGACCTTGTATAAAAGCAAACTCCTGATTGTAAGGCAATGAAAGGCCTGATTTTATAAACCTTTAAACCTCTGTATTCAACCCTAAGCCGATATTTATATCTGGGCATAAATAGGAATCATAGTCCAGTACTTGTAGGAGTGTGCTGATATTACTAGATTCTAAAACAGGGTTGACTGTATAGAAAACGTGAATATCTCAACAAAATACCTAAATTTGTCAAAATAAAGTGAAAATGCATGTTTATCATATTAAGTAATCAATTCCAATAAGGATGGGACATTTTGGCACTTTTGTGATAAAGATGTTCAGATCCATTCAGCACGTCTCTTAAAAGTTTCTGTAAAAAAGCAAATCAAAAATGTAAACTTTTTTTATCGCTTTAAAAATGCAGCACATCACGTTTTTGTACATAATGAACGACTAGTGCAAGCAAAAATATTATTTTTCAAAATATGTCGATATTGGTACCAAAAAAATCCGTCTTAAAACACTGAATTAAAAATGTTAAAATCGTAAAAATCGAATAAGTTCTTGGCAAAAAACGTACTTTTCAGCAAAACTTTACCAGAGTCCTCCAAAAATAATAGGTTTTTAGCCATAGATCAACCAATTTTCATTATTTCAAAAAAAAAAACAACTGAGGAATATTCAGTGGTTAGAGGCGCAACCTTCGCCATGTTTTGAAAAAATTGAAAAAACGACTTCCCTTAGTAATTGTTGATTTTTTAAAAAGCTTGCGCTGACTAACTTTTCTAAAAATCAAAAATTTTTGTAAGTTTAATTGAACAATTTTTGCTGCGTGTTGGTAATTTTTTAAGAACAAAATTCATATTATCCCAGGGTTAATTCCAATTATTTTAAGATAAAAAATTTAAATTCATAATGTAATTTTAATTTATGTTCTAGTTTGCCCCCTATGGGGTATCACTCCAGGAGTCTTCTTTGTTTTTATATCTACCATATTTTTCATTAAATTTCAGGGACATTATAGAAATGACAAACATGTTTATTTTTTTAGGTAAGTTCTCTTTCCGCTTCGGTTTCAAGATTATGAATATGGTTCCTCTTAAATCTAGAATAGGATGCCTATATTTCTACTTCTTAAACATACCGTTCGTGTTATACAATACGTTAAGGTTGCTTTTAGACTTGGCCGAATTACTCGTTTACTTTATCAATGCAATAATTGCTCCTTATGATATGAAGATTAAGGTTTGTACTAAAAACACAGGGAAACAGAAAATAATTCTTGACTCTTTTAATAATCCTTATACATATTAACACATAGCACGCAAATCTGCCCCTTTAGTAAAAGTAAATTCAACCTATATGAAGCATAAAGTCTGACCGCGTCAACCATGTTGCACCGGCTAATCCTGTTCACAGAGTTAGGTACAGTACAAACTGGAACCGGAAAGGTTGACCCGGCTCGGAAATTCAAATGTACTACGGCTGCCCTTGATAGCCTCATGTCAGGTTTCAATTAGCCATCTCATCTATTAAGTACGTTGTAATACACTGTTCATAGAACGAGCAACGTTTTAGAAAAATTAACGGAAGAGTCCGTTGACGAACGTTAAACACATTTAATTTTGAAATCGTTATCGAACGGAAATAGTCGAAAAAATAACGGTTATATAACGAACGGATGTGTTTCAAAATAACGGAGACTTTTTTAACGTTTTTTACGTTTTTTGATTTTTTTGAATGTTGAATGTTGAGATGGTTAGTAGTTGGTAAGAAAAAATGGAATAGGAATAGAATTAGAACATTTGTATGAAAATGTGTCTAAAAGTTAAGGCAAACTGACCAAAGACAAATTCTATTTTTCAAATAATTTGTAAAGGGTTTGTGATGTATATTATAAAGAAATTAGAATATAATTAAAATTTTGCAATATAATTTATAATTGTTAAGAATTACAGATATATTTCCAGCCTCAAAATATTCACAAGGGCCTCTTTTTCATTTTATTCCTAAATTTTAAAAAAGGTAAAATGAGACGAAAGATCGCCAATTTTATGCTTTTTTTATTTGTCTAACTTTTTCAAAATATGTGAACAGTCCTGATAATCATGACAAAGGAATATCAAGTAAATACTTTTAAACATTAACATTTGAAAAAATGGATTATTTTTCATGCTTGAACTTGTAATTATTGCATTGACAAAGGGTAATTTGACATACTTTTTCACAACTGGGCATCAATTATTTTTTTATTTGTTTTTTTACCATTTTTGTAATTATTTCATCCGAACAAAATGGCGGACCGATTTCTTTCTGTATTCACGAAGCCTAAAAAAAACCTTCTTTAGTTTTTTTTTTTAACTACTTCGCGCATTTATACATACGTTATGCCGTGATACCAGGCCATGACGAGCTTCTAATTAATGGTGGTTGAGGGAGGGGAAGGGGTGGGCGCGCTGGGGGGGGAGTGGAATTTTTCTTTCTAAAATACAAACAGGCTCACCCACAAAGGATGAAACTTCAGAGACGACTGTACAGAATTGAAATTGTCTGTTTCCTTACGTTTATAATTCCCTGCGACTGTAAACTTCGTTATTTCTTTTCCTTATTATTGTATAGGCCTTAAAAAGATTATATTCAAGGCAGAAGACTTAATTCAAAGTTTCATGTCGTCTTTACAGTCTCATCCTTTGTGTGAAATCCTGTATATATATATATATATATATATATATAGCATTGTACCACGATGATCGTATGAGTTTGTTCCATAGTTTTTTATCATCAAGATGTCCCTTTTCTAAAACATAAAAAAATTTAGTTTTTAGTAAATACACTTTCTTTTAGTAATATTAAACTTGTAAAGTATTGCCTTTTATCCACTCCCAGAAGAGGGAGGGGGGGAGTATCTTGGAAGGAGAGCTTCGCCCCATTCTCAGAAGTCTGAAATTCGTTTTTTGACATCTCATAGATGGACGGACATTTCATAGACAACTATGATAACAGAGATTGAACACTTTTACAGACAGGACATTTCATAGATTGCACATTTAAAGATAGAACATTTCATTAACGGAGATTTTTAATGGATAGGATATATTCTATGAAATGTCCTTTTTATTAAATTTCCTGTCTTTAACATTTGGAACAAAATATAATAAAATAACCTTTTTCTGTCCTCTCCTAACTCTGCACGGCTTCTTCTAATCTGCTGAGTTGGAGGTCTTAATCATAGATTAATTAAAATAAAACACAGAACACTAGATGTTGTTTTTCAAGATTTCAATGAATCTCTTTCACAATAACCCTGAGGCAGCAGCCCGAAAGGGTTTCGCACACTCTACGCCGACTACGCGAAACTCCACTGGGCTGCAGCCTCAAGGTTAATGTGAAAGAGTTTTAAATACTTTATTTTCATTAATTTAGAACGCCACTTTCTTTCCAACGTGTTCTATAAAACTCTTTACTATGTTAAGTTTGGTATTTTTATTTCAATTTTGTTGAGATTCAATAACAATGCTAAAGCATTCATTTCAAAACTTTATTTTAAACGGAAAATGACTTAAATTAAATAATGATAAACACCTCACAAGCAACTTCAAAACGGATTATCCAGGAGATCAGTTTTTAGGCAATACAATGAGTCATGTTTAAGTTTTATAAATTAAAATTTCCAGGCACAGAGCAAGGGAAGATATATATTATATAAACGCCTGTAATTTTATCAAACTTCGTTGTTAAATATGCTTCTGTGCAAATAAAAAATATTTGTTCATAGTTCGCCTTTTCGGCAAAGTTCTCGAAGTGCAATTACTAAAAGCAAGAAATTTAAAAAACGGTACCAAGAGAGCCAGCATTTTCTCTAAACAGGCTGAATTCACAATTGATTTCTTTAAGCCCAACCTAAAATAACAAAACGTATAAACATCAAAAATGTAAATTTCAGACTTTTGGTGTTAAGCATTTAATTCTATCTATTGATTGAATTTTTCTAGTTTAGGTGCTAGCGACTTTTATAATTTTTGTCTGAACATATATCCGATGGAGACCACCATTTTTTCGTTAAATATCCCCATAATTTCATTGGAGACCCCCATATCCCCATATTTTCATTGGTGACTACAGATTTTTGTTGGAGACCCCAAGATTTTTATTGGAGAACCCAAGATTTTTATTACAAACCCCCAGATTTTCATTATTAGACCCCAGATATTGGTTGGGGTTTCCTAATTTGGGGATCTCCAATAAAAATCTGGGTCTCCTTTGAAAATCTGGGGTTCTCCAACAAAAATCTGGGGTCTCCTACGAAAATATGGGGTCTCCAAAGAAAATATGGGAGTTTCCATCGAAAATATGTGGTTTGAAATGAAGATATGGGGGTCTCCAACGAGAATCTAGGGGTCTCCAACTAAAATTTGGGGGTGTCCATTGAGAGTATGAGGGTCTCCAACGAGGATCTGGGGGTCTCCAAAGAAAATATGGACTTCTCCAACGAAAATATGGGGTCTCAAATGAAGCTAGGGTCTCCAATGAAAATATGAGGGTCTCCAACGAGAATCTGGGGGTCTTCAACGAGACGTCAATGGGGGTCGCTAATGAAAGTGGGTCTCCAAGAGTACTCCTATGATGATGATTTCTTTCCAGACTCCTTTATTCCTAATTTGCATTTTACACTGCCAGCTGACATATGTTTAGAAAAAAAACCTGAACAAATGTTCCTACCAAGAAAGTTAGAAGTGCTATTTGAAGAAGATGCATGATAACTAAACCAAAGAAGGATTTTCTTTTCTTTTAAAGGCCAATTTTTTTTATTAAGAAAACCAATCCGAAATTTACAGGGCTGAATTGTCAGCCATATAAACCACAGTTTACAAATATCTCGTTCACAAAAAGAAGAAAAAAAATTTTGGAAACAAAACTTAAAATTTTTTTTTTTTCAATCTTCCCTGACCGAGCTCATGTTGAACATACTATAAAATTTATAAAGGTTAATATTAGGTTAATACTACGAACATGAGATACATTCAATTTCGTGATTTTATCTATTTTACTTTTATATTTTACCTCAAATAGGAATAGTTAGAAAAGTAGAAAAGACCACTTTTTTTTGAAACATACGCAAAAATTAGGGTCGGTTCTGTAATCTAACTATCTATCTATCTAATGGTGTTAGATACTTTCCCAAAGGTATTTTCACAAGGGCTACTTTCCAAGTGACAATTTCCCAAGCGTCAACTTCACACAGGTTATGTTTTGCCTTGTGAGGTACCACAGGCTGCAATGGGGGCCGAGCGCTGTGTCTAGGATGGGCTAGAGGGCCGAGCTCTTCAGCTAGAATTTGGACATTTGGGAAGTTACCAGTTGCCGCTTCGGAAAAGGCCGTTGGGAATTATCTATCTATCTATCTATCTATCTTTATATCTATCTATCTATTTATCTATCTATCTATCTATCGATCTATATATCTATCTATCTATCTATCTATTTTTATATATATATCTATCTATCTGAACACACATCAAAACTGTTTTAAATACAGTATCTTCAACTGTGAATTGGATTGGTTGACCCTATTCCCCTCTAGGTTGAACTCTATGAAATATACTGAGTGCATTTTAAGCATATCTCTCCGTAGCTGCTGCTATATTGCACCATAAACTGCATATTTGTTGCTTCTACATCCACTATTTTTATCTTGCTTACGTAGGAACTAGTTTTGGACGTGAATCATTTACATAAAATGTGTTTTAATTTTCATATTTTTTTCGTGTTTTTAAAAAAAAACGAAATTCAGTAAAAATGTCGCGTGTTGCGATTAAATTTCCTAAAATTAAGGTTTTTAAGACTGACTGATTTTGTTTAAAATGATGAATTTGAATTCCTAAAGAGTAGTTTAACTTGTCACGACTGGTTCAACAACCTTCTCTAGTAATTCAGCAAACTCATTAGTTAACACAAGGTTTATTGAGCTTGAGCAGGAATTGTTAAAGTTTGTTTAATAAAACCGCATTTATAAAGTTTCAACTCCGTCCCAAGGTATTGGGGGATACGATTTTTCTACATTTGACACATGTTCAATGCACACTGTACAGTGGTATTCAATTAACAACTCGTGTGAGTAAGATTGTAAAAACATGAGCGGATTATTAGCTCTATTTATATTCAAGATGATTGAAACTACAAACTTGGCTTTGGTTGCGTATACTTAAAGTACATATCTATAGATTAATGTTTGAAAGTATAAGATATTCACGTTTTATTTGATCTTATATTAAATGTATGGTTTGCTACAGAGTAGTTTAATTTCTTTAATGTTTAATCATGACTTATATAACTGTAATTGCGTAAAATTAAAGAAGGGCATCCCTGTTTCAGAACAGTACTCTGAAACATCTTCCTGATCAACTATTTAAAAAAATATCGATGTTTCTCTATAAAAGTGAATTGTGCATTTCTCTGCATGAAAACATATAGAATTTATCAGAATTAACAGTTTTGAACCCTAGAAAAAAATGAGTTGCAGGGGTACCATTGTGAATCGGCCATTTCCATTTATGCATCAAGTGTCGCTTACAGACCCTTTGAACAATAGAATATGTGTACCCTCAGTTTAGTGTTGTGTACACAGATGTGTCAGATTCGTAGATTTCCCGGGTTCAGGGCTGATTATACCACAAACTTTCCTTTAACATTTAAATTCACCTCAACATACCCAATCTACTCAGCCATCCATCTTCTAAACTCATTCTACCCCCCCCCCCCCCAGCCCTCCTCAGCCATTCCATTTCCAAAAATCCATTTTATATTTTTTAATGTTGATCATATATATTTTTTTGTTTTGAGAAACTCTGCAAACTTGCCAGAAATATAAGTTAGAATTTATTCAAGACTTTACATCAATGTCAAGACTTTACTGACCTCGTAGCTCCTTGCAAAATAACCATTTTTATAATTGATGTGTTAGAAGCGAACCGATTTAAGATTTATTATAAAAGAGCATTTAAAAATTTGATGTTCAGAATATTCTACGAAATTTTTATGATTCTCAGAAAAAAATTTAAAATTTGTCTTTTAAACTTTAAAGATATTCACAATTTTGAAGTTTAAATTAATTTAAGTTAAACACTTTGGAAGAGATATGAATTTATTAGTCAAGAAGGCATTGGAAACATTACTCATTTTTTTCTATTTCTTGATTTTTGATAGAGTTAATATATACATTATTTATTTTATAAATTAACCTATACGATACTTCCCAATTGTTTTACAAGTAATAATGGGTGTAAGGAAACCTATTTTTCACACATCTGACGTGGGATAAAATTTCCGGGGTGGCCTTGAACTTTGAAGGGGGGAGAGAGGGGGTGAATCAACCGTTCTGACCTTTTTAACGCTACCGACGTTGGGGTCTCTGCTTACAATAGACTCACTCTATACATGTACGCTTATATACGCTTCCAGGAAATCATGATGTATCGATTATACGCAAAAATGGACCAGGCTCGTACCCCCTGCAAAATGCATTCGGCGGCTGTTGTAAATTGCAGGAAGATGCTGCTAAAAATGACGCCAGTGGTGCGTAGATAGATGGTAAAGCAAATAATGAGTTTGAACATTTTTAATAAGAAATATTCCAACGTTCCAAACTCTCATTCTTATCTATAACACCCCCCCCTGCCTTTTCATCTTTTCTTTTAAAAATACAAACACATTTTGTCAAATTATTTTTTAATTGTATTTTTTCTTTTCTTTTTTAGGTATGTCCATTTTTTAACCATCGTTAAAAAACTATTTGAAGTAAGTATTAATTAAATTGAATACACTCATGACATTTTTTTTATTTTGGAGTCCATTGTGGAGTTTGACAGATTTAGAATCTGAGGGGGGAGCTTTTGCCTGGAGAAACGTTAATCTTGATTGGGTAATCTAGATTTTTAATGTGGACTCTTTTAAATCTGAAGATTTCTAAGTTAGAATTTAATTTCTTATTATTAAATTATTATTAAAAGCTACAGTATAAACTCCAGATGGATCCGCGAACTTTAAATACACAATTGACTTTCGAAGTGTGGCAAGAGTTTTGCATTATATTTAGGGATATTAACGTTTTCATTTTTCAGAAAAACGATCGTTTCGTTATGATAACGACGACGAAAAATCGAAAAGGAAACGATCGTTTTTAAAAACGAGCGTTTTTTAAAAAAGTTCGTTTTTTAAAAATGGTCGTTTATAAAACGATCGTTTTTCAAAACGCTCGTTTTTATAAAATTCGTCTACCCTTCGTTAACGATCGTTAACGACGGACCTTCGTTAACGATCGTTAACAACGACCCTTCGTTAACGATCGTTAACGACAACTCATCGTTAACGATTGTTAACGACGACCCCTTCGTTAACGATCGTTAACGAAGAGAGGAAACCAACCTGAAGGGCATCTGTACTTATCATTGAGTAGTTTTTAAGAAAATATCAAGGAGTTTTAACTCCCCACAACTGTTAAACTTCATGTAAGACGACATTCAATAAAGTTGCATGTAATTTTTTTTCCAAAAACAACCGTTTTGATAAAGTTCGTCGTTTCGTTAACGATCGTTAACGACAACCCTTCGTTAACGATCGTTAACGACGACCTTTCGTTAACGATCGTTATTGACGATCCTTCGTTAACGATCGTTAACATAATTGTCAAGAAAAAAATTCAAAAATGATCGTTTTTTTAAAAACGATCGTTTTTTTAACAATCGTTTAAAAAACGGTCGCAAATCGTTTTAATAAAAACGATCGTTTTCAAAAACGATCGCTATTCGTTTTATAAAAGTTCAAAACGAGTGGGTCGTCTTTAAAAACGATCGTTTTTTTCTGAAAACGAAACGATCGTTTTTGAAAACGAAACAAAAAACGATCGTTTAACGATCGTCTAACGATCGTTTACAAAAACGATTAACAACCCTAATTATATTTAGCACAATTTATCAGTTAAGTTCTGTAAATCCCTCCAACCAAACCCCGCGATATGATCCCCAAATAATTGACCAATTTGTAGAAATGGCAAGGTTAGAGTAGTTGCCCCAAACTTGAAAACATAGAATAATGAGCAACCCACAACTTTTTGCAGTTAAATTTACAACTAGGGTTGACCTTTTTCGTCGAAATATTTTCCATACATTATGAAACGTTTCGACAAAAACATTGTTTGATTTTTTTTGGATAAAATAAAAATTGTAAGAATCAGTTGATTTAATTTTGAATGATTCCAAGCTAGCAATCCTTAATGCACTAATCATATTTCAACCCTGGAGGTGATTATTCTGTTTTTCATGTTTTGTAGAATTCGAAACCATTTAACTTTAATCATTCCCCCTTCCCCCTTCCTTCTTCAAACGGTCCGATTAGGGGAGGGCCAAAGGTTACTCCATTTCATATCAATATATATTTATATCTGTATATATCATATATATATATATGTTTATAAAAACAAGAAAAATTACTTAGAATTAAAAGAAAAAACTCGAACTAAATCGATTTTTTTCATTTTTTTCTCTTTTTCTCTTTTCTAAAATCCATTTATTGGTATCAATTTTTTGTTTTAGTATTGTTATTGAAATATCTATACAGGGATATCCACAAAGGATGAGACTGTGAAGACGACTAGAAACTCATTTAATATTATGATCCCAAGGTTAAATTTAGTCTTCTGCTTTGAATAAAGTCTTTTCATGGCTTATTTAATGATTTTAAAAAGAAAGAAAGAAGTTTACAGTTGCAGAGCATCATAAACATAAAGATTAAGCTGTTATTTTATTATTTTTAAAAATTTCTTGATTTTTTTTTGCGATTTTTAAATAGCTATTAATTTTTTTGTAATTTCTATTCAGCTATTATTTATTATTTTTGAGATTTCTTTAAATCTATTTTTAGCGATTTTTATATTGCTATTATTTTATTATTTTTACGATTTCTATAAGGTTATTTTTTTATTTTTTTTACGATTTCTATAAGGTTATTATTTTATTATTTTTACGATTGCTATAAGGTTATTATTTTATTATTTTTACGATTTCTATAACGTTATTATTTTATTATTTTTACGATTTCTATAAGGTTATTATTTTATTATTTTTACGATTTCTATAAGGTTATTATTTTATTATTTTTACTATTTCTATAAGGTTATTATTTTATTATTTTTACGATTTCTAGAAGGCTATTATTTTATTATTTTTTCGATTTCTAGATCTTTCTGGGAAAATTAATTAATGAATTTGATGTATCCTTTCATTAAATTGTCAATTGCATCATATTGATATTTCTACTTCAACTTCTTCGTTTCCATAATTGCTGTGGAAATGTATACCCCCCCCCCCCATGGTCAATTACATGGATGCATACACAACTCCGTCCCCTCCCCCCTCCCCGACCCCACCCTGATAGCAATAATAATAATAATAATCATTATAGTCATGAATCGTAATAAAGTCATTATTTTTGACGGATTTCTTCCTCCTCCACATAAATTGTCATTTATCTTGGTATTATCTGTACAAAGACAAGTTAAAAAAACAAACAATTTAAACAAACATTATTGATATCTGGGGTCACCCACAAAGGATGAGACTTCAATGATGACCTAAAAATCTGTAAAAGTAACGAATTTTCGAATTTAGTCTTTTAAAGTTATACTTAATGAAAGAAAGAAAAGAAACAAGCAATTTTACAGCTGCAGAAAACCGAGAATGTCAGAACAGTGTCTGAATAAATCCGTACAGTCGTCTCTAAATTTTCATCTTTTTTGGGAAACCCTGTATCTGAATTATAGGGAGTGTATATAGACCTATATATTCCAATTAATCCTCCTTTTTACTGTGATTTAAAGGTTGCAAGCGCTCAATGAAAAATCGATGAGAATTTTGCCAATTACTTCTCTAAAACCATACCAAAAAACAAATGATTTATAGTGCTGAAAGGTACAGGTAAAGGGCTAGAAAAAAGCAAAGTGAGTGAAAGTCGACCTTGTCTTTAACTTTCTATATTGATACTGAATTAATGCGATTTATAGAGGGGGAGAATAATAATAAAATATTATTGTCGAGTCTATTTTGTAGAGAACCTCTTTATTGGAAATTATCCATTTTCAGCTTTCGTATACTTGTGATGGTTCACTTGAAATTATGTCTACAGTCCCTTCAAGTGATATATACCAAAAATCATAATTAAAAATATTATAACTTTTTACATGCAAAATGTTAACTTGATGTTTCAGTGGTGATAATTTGACAAGTTATATATTATTGAAAACTTTTTTTAAAATCTGCTTTTGGATTAAAATACACAAAATGCCTTTGGAAAAAATTAAAAACTCCTTTTGAGTCATTTTCATAAGACTTTGAATTTGTATTTTCGTTTAAAAAAAAAAAAAAAACATAAGTTACAATTTTAGTGCCATGTACAAGTAATTTCAGTTGCAATATTGATGTGTTGCATTTGTTCCTTACTATTTGTTTGGTTAAAGCCCAATAAAGAATCTGTGTAACCCATATTTACGACATGGTCTCATTATTGGATAATTTTACCCCTTCCGCTCATTCAACATAACACGGAAGGAAGGAAGGAACAAAGACCATAGAGTTCTAAAGAGAAGATGTAAAAAATATTCTGGAATTTAAAAATTGATCCTAAATGTCATTTGGAGAGGTCTAAACCTATGTGCACCCAGAAAGGTTTATAACAATTAAAATCTACGTCGGAAAAAAACTATAAACGTCGCAATCAAAGTTTCGCATATTTTTCTATTTAAATTGGCGCATTTTCAGCAACAAAAAATGTCGAATTTTTTTCCGGTTGAAATTTTCAAATTTGATTGAGAATTAGAATTAAGATTCAGCCTGCTTGTAAAAAGTCTCATAATTCTTTAAGACAGGGTCGACTTTGAAGTGTCGCAACGCCTTACAAGGTTTGGATTTTACCGCTCTAGCACACTTATGGTTTTCTGTAGCACTTTACATGTACATTAAAGCACGTATAGCACTTGTTGTTAGCTTTGATTTTTAAGAAGTAATTGGCAAAATTCTCATTGATTTTTGCTTGAGAGCTTGCAACGTTTAAATCACAGAAAGTAAAGGAGATAATTTCAATATCTTGAGGCACTGATTTTCAAAATCATGCAGCGAGAGAACCTTATAAATTGTTCTGAGAAAAATATTCTAACGAATTTGTTTGATTTGACATTTTATTTTACTCCAGTTTTCCTTGTTTAATAATATAAGACAAGGTCATGATTTCCTTAAATACCAATTAATAAATTAAATTGTCAAATTCTTTTGTTGACAATTATATAATGTGTTTAATTGTTGAACTGACGGTTAAATCCTTGATAACTCAAGATTTGACATGGGTTTCTTAAACATTAAGTGCGCATACGTTGTATGATTCAAACCTATACAAGGATTGCCTGGTGTATATTTTATTTGTACCAGCCCATCTAGTGTACCTATGATTGACCGAACGCGTTTTATCACTTCTGTATGCCAAGTCAATTAGCACCTGATCCAATCAGGGTTCAGTTATGTGTTTGTTGTCTATTCTGAACCAATAGAAATAGTATGGCGGTAACATCTATCTATCTCATTATCCAATTAGAGTTATGAATCCTTCTATCAGCGTCATCATCAGTAAATGGAAATATTTACTTCTACTGAAACTATAGTGTTATACAACAGAATTAGGCGGATTCAAGAAGATGTAATTCTAATTGGCCTTTTATTAGTATAACCGATTCACTATGCATGGTACCCAATTAAACATGTTATTCAAGATGGATAAACAGCGGTATCTTCCTCATTTTAACTTAGAAATATTTTCAATGGTTTCTGTTTTTCTTTCTCATTTAAACCCTTAAGATTTTCATTTCAAACTTGAAACTGTCTAAACTTTTGCTTTAATAAAAAAAATTTAAAGAAAAAAAATAGTTTTTATCTAAGTAAAGTCATAATTGGGTCTTTGATTTTCCATTTAAAATTAAACAGGGGGAGAGAAGGGGGGAATTAAGAGAGAATGGGGGGGAAATGTTGTTTGTTGATCTTACATTTTTTCTTCTAGGGAAAGAGTTTAAGATTTATTGACAAAAGCGTAAATATCGTTAAAAGTGACGTTGGTAAAAATATTGTTAACGATTCTTTGAAGAGTATGAGTTGAGGATTTGGTACAAAAGGGCTCAGTTCCTTCAAATGGTCTGAATATCCTTTAAATAGGTTCAATATTAGACACACTTTTAAAACCAGTCATCCTAAATTGATTTGAGTTGATCAAAAAACATGCTTAACAATCTAGAAACAATTAAAGTATCAACAAAAATATATCTGAGAATTTGTACTTTGTACGACTTTTTTTTAATACGAATGATTTTTGTTCTAATTTGAGAATCTAGGCTTTTAGAACGCTTCGCGTCCATCTTCTATTTCAATTATGAACATTTTCTCTTTTTATTCATTGTAAAACAAAACAAAAATTTCGTGAATTTTCAAAATTTTCTAAACCTAGAAAAAAAATACAATTTTTAGGAGGGTATAAAACAAGATTTTTAAAATGTTTATTTTAGAAAAAAGAGCAAAACTTCTGGTTAATATTTTACGTAAAAGAACCTCTGTTTTAGCAGAACATATCACATATTAGTAATAAATATCTAAGGTTTGTGAAAACTTTAAAAGTTTAAAAAAAATTTGCCTAAATTAAATTCAGATACAGAAATCATTAAAATGGAGCCTAAACGTCGGACTAAATCTTTTAACTATAAATAGCATTAATTTAAATACCTCCAATACAACAGGACCGTTGAAGAAGTTCTAGGGTTAAAGCGGTTGTCAAATCATCTGCAACGGAATCTCGAGGGTTTTTATTTGTCAATGATATGAACCAAAAGTATCCATTGCTTCCATAAAGTGTCAGAGAAACACCGCATTCAATTAGAACAATAAATAAGAAAATGTTCAGAACACAGATGAAGACTGGAGAGGAAAGAAGCTAGCTTCCAGCGTCAGAAAAAGTGTGAGCTTTCATCTCATATTTGAGATCATCTTGTCCAGGATCCACAATCACCTTTGTATCACCTTTAGGTGCCATCGTAACTTTTCTGTGAATTTGATACGATTGCGAATTTTTCCGAAATTATGCGCGGTTGTCCTTTTTTATTCTTATAAAATCAATTTTATTAATTAACTTTATTAGCAAAAAATCACAAAACCTTACACATATAATAGATTTAATAACTAAGTACTATCCCATCTATAAATTTCAATTATAGATAAAAGATAATTTTCAAATGTTAAAACATAAAAAGTGAGTGGGAAAAAAATGCATTACCTAATAGACTTCTTTATAGCACTGCAGATGTGAATATAAAGTATAATATTGAAATGGATATTCATAATTAGAAGATATTTATTATCTTTGAATTTAAAACTAATTATAAATTTGATCATGTTCTAATTTAAAACAAACATTATCAAATAAAACCTGTTTTTTACAAGGAAGAATTCGTATTGATATCTATTGCAAATATGACCTTTGGTTTTACGTGTCATTGAGCTGTTTCATTTCAAATATTGGCATCTGTATCTTTACAACGTGATATAAAAAAGTATCATTAAAAATTATAACAAATGCTACCATGTTTCTAAATTTTCATGATCTTTAACGTTTCCCCACCAAAAAAATACATACCTTGCAAAATTTAAGTAAAAACTATTTTAAACTGCAATCTTACATGATTTCAATTATATTTTTGAAGAGCTATTAAAAAGAACAATCAAATTGTAATTTCTTATTTTCAACAAATTAAATTTGTTTCTCTAGATTGGGGCGTAAAGTCAAAACTAGAAGAGTTATACGACGAGGTCACAAACCCGTACAAGTAAAGTCACATGATTATGAATTTTTTGGAGTGATACATTCTGTATTAACCAATGAATACAAGTTTGAAGTTAAATGTTTTGTATTAACCAATGAACACTTATAGTTTGGAGTCATATGTTTTGTATTAACCATTGAACACTAGTTTGGAGTAATATGTTCTGTATTAACCAATGAACACTAGTTTGGAGTAATATGTTCTGTATTAACCAATGAACACTAGTTTGGAGTAATATGTTCTGTATTGACCATTGAACACTAGTTTGGAGTAATATGTTCTGTATTAACCAATGAACACTAGTTTGGAGTAATATGTTCTGTATTAACCAATGAACACTAGTTTGGAGTAATATGTTCTGTATT